>NC_133648.1:185129156-185429156 GCF_009905375.1 Apium graveolens | reverse complement strand
CCTTAGTTTTTTATCCATAACAACCCCAAAATTCTGACCCGGGTTTAGAGGGCGTCACAGGTTTGGTATCAGAGCTACAAGTTATAAGTCACTGACACAAGTCCAGATTTTCATAAAATGGGTAGAGGGTTATGATTATAAGTAAGAAATTAAGAAATAGTACGTCGAGAGGTTGAGTGCAACTGTATAGTAGGTTTTGGTATGGTTCGTGTTGTGATTTGAGATTCTAATCTTGCGATTTTATTTTCAGATAACAACGATGGCAAATCCTATTATTCATGTACCATCTGATCAATCAGAGCCTTCAGTTCGAGGACCATCATCTGATCCATGCCCTGTTCCATACCATCAGTTTGAGGCTTTTCTTTTGGAGCAGTAGCACCTACGAGGACAGATCCAGAAGTTACTGCATATCATGCATATCAGAGATATCGGGAGAAGTGAGAGAGAGCTTAGAGAGATAATTCAGGTGTTTCGGAGAGCAGCTGCTGTCAGGTTATATTGAGCTACATTTGAGGATGTCACTCCTGAATTTCTTGTGGAGTGGGCTAAATGGGTTTAGAGGAGCTTGAGGAGATTGGAGGACCAGAGTTTCCATGGAGCTAGACGACAGAGTTGTTGTGACAGTTATATGTATATTAGTGTATAGTGTATATCAGCAGATTTTTGGTTTGTATATATAGACTAGACTTGCTGACTAGTGTGTATGCCTGTTGTACCCTTTTGCTTTTGTTGAAGCATTTTCATGCTTGTACTACCAAACTTTGATATATATATATATATATATATTAGTACCTTTTCTTTTTTCCAGTATAGTCATTTACATTACTGCACCTCTTTTATCTTACTTTACTTACTGCACCAGTTATAAACTCTTGTGATAACATGTACCCTTTCCCATTGATTGTTTACATTTTGTAAAAAAGTATGCAATTTACTTAGTTCAACCATTGAAAATGTTTTCAAAAAGGAATATTTCTATTTTAAAAAAACTTTTCATAAAAAGGATTTGATTTAAAGGCTAAATAAGTTGTTCGATTCTTTACAGAAAATGCCTCCCGGAAGAAATACCCGTTCTACCAACCAGAATGAAGAAACCAACAACAACAACCAAGATAACAGTAACCCGAATGCAAATCAAGGTCCCATAGACCCAACTGTAGCCCAAATTCTTCAGATCTAGGCTCAACAAATAATCAATCTGACTCAACAACAATAGAGACAGGCCAATCCTCAGGCAACCTTTAAGAATTTTTAGGCGGTAAATCCACTGGTATTCAAAGGTTCTTTAAATCCAATTGAAGCAAGAGTTTAGTTAAAGGAGATTGAGAAGTTTGCTTTAGTCAAGGTGAGAGAGGAACATAAAACTGAGTTTGCGAGTTACTATTTAAAGGATGAAGCCACCTACTGGTGGGAAACTGTTAAGACATTTAAAGGTACGAAGGTTATTGCTTGGGATAGATTCACGGAGTTGTTTTTCGAGAAGTATTTTCCTCAGTTTGTTCAAGACCAAATGGAATTGATGTTTTCGGAGTTAAGGCAGGGGCATATATCAGTAGCAGATTACGAAAGTAAGTTTGAAGAACTGTCCAGGTTTTTACCATCATATGTAGACATGACAGGAAAAAAGCTAAGAGATTTCAGCAAGGTCTTAATCCATGGATTAGAGGGAAGGTAGCTATATTTGAGTTGGATATGTATGCATGAGTAGTACAGAAAACTATAATTGCGGAGACAGAAAGTGAAATGTCATAAAAGGAGAAGGAGAGTAAGAAGAGGAAATTTGAAGGAAATGAAGGACAACCACAAGCAGGGAAGTTTCCAAATATTGGTAATCAGAATAAAAACAAGTTTTAGTCAAGAAGAAATTTTAAATTCAGGAAGTAAAATGCAGGTGACGGAGGATAAGGTAACCGTCTAGCCATTGGAAATTAGCCAAATCAGCAAAGCCTAGCAATACCAGAGTGCCAGGTATGTGGGAAGAAACTTGGAGGAATTTGTAGCAAGTTAAATATGGTATATTATAGATGTAACCAGAAAGGGCACTATTTAAGGGAGTGCCATAATCAACCAGCCAGAGAGCCAACATATAAGGATCAACCTACCAGGATTCAAGCAGGCAAGGTTCCAACAATTGGGTTTACATATTTTAAGTGTGGAAAGCCAGGACATATAGCAGGGGATTATAAAACACCAGCCCCAGTGTGGCACCCTCCAAACCTGGGTCAGAAGTTTGGGGTCCATAACACATACACCATATATATAAACCTGCTTATAACAATAATAAAGATAATAATAATATGCAGTGACCCTACTTACCAACATCCACCGATCGCAACAGGTTAACATATGCACACAAGCCACACACACACTTATATTACAAATGTCCAAATCCCAACTATTCAACTTACAACTGAATATTAAACATTCTTACAAATTCTTCAAACTTGAACTATCACAAAAATCTTCAGCTAGCTTATTCCTCTTAACCTGGAATCCTAGCTTGCATACTTGATTGGGGATCCTCGCTACCAACAGGTTCCTTCTTAACTGGAAAAAACATAAACATAATCGCACAAATGAGCTAACTAGCTCAGCAAGTCACATTGACAATACTGAGATTAAACAATGATCAGTTGAAATTATGAAGGTATCAAGTTTATGGATAAGCAATGATTTAGAATTGAATATTAAATTTTCATTTTAAAAACCAAGGTTAGGCTGCTGATCAGTCACGCACTAACCCCAAGCAAGCCACACAACTCTGCTGTAATGACTGGATCCAAGGCAAATATTGGCCTAACTTGACCACCAATCTGGCCTGACCATGAATCTGGTCCACATTTTATAAAATAATCAAATTCTATAGCAATAAAAAAAAATAAACAATGTAATGCAATAAATAGAATCATAAACAACATTGGGTTTCAAACATAAGATGGTTTATTATCCTCACAAGGGAACAATATGGCAGTTATTGGCTACCGCCGGTACAAGAATTGGACAACAAAAGAATCAAAGTCTTGTGGTGATAAGTATTTGGTCTTTTAATGTATAAGGTATAAAGTTTGAGTGTTTAAGCAATTTTGGTTCAGTGTCTGGTATTTAATTCATATGTATTAGGAAAGTAGTATCATATATCTATTGTTCGTATCCGGGTATTTAACAATCAATGGTTCAGAAAGAATAAGGCTTACGGCTCAAAGATCAATAAATAGAATCAAGGTATAGGGTTCAGTGCTTCAAAGCAATTGTAATATACAACAGAACTATCAATTACTCGCAATATATCTTGAGAAGGTTCAGAACACTTGCCTTGTCTTATCTCGCTAACACTTCACTAGCTTTCAATCACTATCTCTTATTCCTCAACTATTTACTTCCCTTTCCTACACCTTGCTTCTTCTGCTCAGATATCACAAGTATCTATTAATACTCTTCTCGCTTGATTCTATTCGATATAAGTTTCTATCTACCCTTCGTTTCACCCAAATTCGATTTACGGATTGAAAGTTATGATTAAAATAGTCAAACAATACACATATACGCATATAACATGTCAATCAGTTCTCATATAGCACATAACACATAAGATATTCGATGAAATTACTTTTTCAAAGATGATTTGATGTTAAAATGATTTTTCGGATATCCAATACGAATTTTTAAACATTTTTTAGAATTTAAACGGGTCGTTGAATCATTTTAAAACAATAAACAGGGTTCGATTGCCCGAATCTGGCTTTAAAATAATTTTATAATAATTATCGAGCCTTGAAAACAATTTAAAATAATATTTTAAAGCTCGAAACTATTTTTTGGAATTTCTAAATCAAAATAAATAATTAAATATAATTAAATAATCAATTAGAATCAATTAATAATTAATTAAATCAATTAATCAATTAATTTTCAAATTAATTGACCAATTAACTAATTAATTATTAACTAAAATTAATTTACTAATTAATTCAGATTTATTTTTGAAATAAAAATAATTTTTGGAATTAAAATAATAATTTTTAAAATTTTTAATAATTAAAAATGAATTTATGTAATTAAAATAAATAGAAAATATGATTTTTAAATAATTTTAAAACAAGAATCCAATTTCTGCCAATTTCAGAAACCACAAGGACCAAACTCTATCTTCTTGAAAACTACAGGGACTAAAGTGCAAATTTTGCACCCCGTCGCCGGAAAATTCCCTTTTTCGACGGAGACAGAGTTCCCGAAATTCTCACATCTCCATAAGCTCCAGATTTATTCTACAAAACACCAGGAACATTACCATGCAATCAAATCTCATCAATAACCCCAAGTTGGCCGGAAAAGCTCAAAGAAAACTCGCCGGACGAAGAGTTCTTTCTTGCTCCGGCCAGCTCGATTCCAGTATCGTCTGTTGACGAGACCACCACCAATCGATTCCTCTTTTCAAGCTCTACAAATTTATACCAACGAAAAAATCTAATAACCCCTAGAACAAAAACCCCCCAAATTTCAATTAAGAACATTCATACAGGTTATTAACCCTAATTTTATAATTCGAAATTAAAACCTAATTTTGAACATGTTATTGAACTCTAAATCAGTCATATAATATATCAAAATCATCAGGAAAAAAAAGCTCTACAACATGTAATCATCAAATCATACAAACAACATCTCGAGCAAATATTCATATTTAAATCAAAATAATTCGAATTTAAATAAAAATATAGAAAATAAACCTTTGATTCTGCAGTAGTATGAAACCTAGATTCTGAAAGTATTTTCAAGAGCTTCGATTTGAGTACTCGAGTTTTCTAAATGGATTTCACTAATGCCTTGAAATTGAAGTTTGATTCTCGAGAACTATTATGAAATTAGGGTTTTCTCTGTAAAATTATATAATCAACTGTTTGCAAATGATTTTCTGTACGGAATAAAGTATAGTAAGGGCTATTTATATTTACAGAATATTTGTACCCCGTTGGATCATACTGGATATAAAATATTACGTTTATTTGAGAAAACAGATCCAAAACGATAATGGTTTTAGGATAATTATCTAAATCTATACATTTTGTACTACGGTCTTGGTCTCAGCGCTTTGGTTACACGTACTACGAGATGATAATTATAATAGTTTAATAAAAAGATCCTGTTTCTCGAAAATACGGGTTTTATTGATTTACCGAAACGAATTTTGTATCGAAAATATTGCGCCGGGACCCGTACGGGGAAAACCGTATGCCGGATCGAAAAAGTCAAAACATGGAAAATGCTCAGAATATTGCAATTAGGTTAGGGAGGAGTTCTCGAAAAAGTTTCGGGTTGTAAAAACGTGAGAACGGTTGAAGTCGGTTGGTTCCCGATTATACAAAATAGTTTTTAATTACTCGAAAAAATAATTTATTAAATCCATAAAAGATTTATAAAATCATAAAACAACATAAAAATTAATAGAAAAATATAACAATTATCTACACTTTATTTTGGATATATAAAAATTAAAATACTCAAATTATATCATATTTAAATATCCATACACATATATCACTTAACAAATAATTCACAGAATAATCACAAAATAAATACATAATATTTATTTATTAGCAAAAATAATTACACGATACTTCCCATATATTACACCCAGTTAGTAATGCGTGGAGAATTATGGGATCTACTCCAATGGTGAATGAACCTCCTAGAGCTAGAGTTTATGATATGTCTGTGAAGGATGCTATTCAGGACACATATATTGTGGTAGGTATGCTTATTGTGAATTATTTATGTGCTAAAGTGTTAGTAGATTAGGGAGCAACTCGATCATTAATTTCTCAAGATTTAGTTGATAAGTTAAAATGCCCAGTTGAATTGTTAAATAAGATCATGACTGTAGAATTAGCAAATCAGGAGCGTGTATCTGTTAACCAAGTGTGTACGAACTGTGTTATTGAGATTTCTGGATATAAGTTTTGTGTTGACTTGATACCATTTAAGTTAGGAGAATTTAACGTTGTTTTAGGAGTAGAATGGCTATCTAAGCACGATGCTCAGATAGAATGTGGTAACAAGAAGGTAATTTTGAAGATGCCGGATGAGAAAGTGGTGACATTTATAGGCCAAAGGCAAGTAAAGAAGTTCTTAATGATGATTCAAGCTAAGAAGTTACTGCGACAAGGATGCGAGCATTATATTGCTTATGTAATAGATAGAAATCAGTAGTCAGCAAAACTTGAAGATATTCTAGTTGTAAATGAGTTTCCAGATGTGTTCCCAGACGAGTTATCAGGACTTCCTCCAGATAGAGAAATTGAGTTTGTGATCGACTTAGCACCTGGAACGGAACCAGTATTTAAGGCCCCGTACAGAATGGCACCATTTGAAATGAAGGAGTTAGAAAAGCAATTGCAAGAGTTATTAGACAAAGGAGTGATTAGACCCAGTGTGTCCCCATGGGGTGCACCAGTACTATTTTTTGAAAAGAAGGATGGAAGCATGAGATTATGTATTGACTATCGAGAGCTCAACAAGCTTACTATTAAGAATAAATCGAGAGCTCAACAAGCTTAGTATCAAGAATAAGTATCCATTACCTCGGATTGACGATTTATTAGATCAACTGAAAGGAGAAAAGTATTTTTCTAAGATTGACTTGAGATCTGGGTATCACCAACTAAAGATTAAACGTGAAGTCGTACCAAAGACAACTTTCAGAACAAGGTACAGTCATTCTGAATTCTTAGTGATGTCTTTTGGATTGACTAATGCCCCAACAACATTTATGGACTTAAGGAACATAATTTTCAAGAAATATTTGGACAAGTTTGTCAGTGTTTATAAATGATATTTTAATTTACTCGAAGTCAACGGAAGACCATGTGGAGCACTTAAGGATATCTTTGGGAATTTTGAGAAAGGAAAAGTTGTATGCTAAATTTTCAAAGTGTGAGTTTTGGTTGTGTTGTGTTTCGAGCACATAAACGCAATGGAAACAGTAATTAAAAACGTGAAAAATCAGAACTTTCGAAACCCACCGTAGGATCCATGCGAAAAATAGATATTTAATTCATAGATCAGATTGTTTACCTTAAAAAGCTTTACGAATTGGTTGACAAATGGAGATCCAAAGCTTGTTCAATCACCACGAATCCCGCTCTCGCGATCTACGCTCTATCGGTATCCACATAAATGCTTGAACGCAAGGATTGAATGTGTACTGGCACAATATCGTTTTTTCTTGTTCTCTCCATCTTCTCTCTTGGTGGCTAGGGTTTTAGTAAAAGTATTGCATCTTCAAATCAGCCATACAAGAGATATTATATAGAGGGTAAAAAAAGAATTATAACTCTTAACTAATTAGGAGTTATTATTAATTCAAAATTCCTATTTGTATAATAATTAAGTTACACTTAATTATTTAACAACTGAATTTCATAATTAATATTAGTAAATTCGAATATCAATATTTATATAATTAATTAAGTCATACTTAATTAATATTATAAATAATTCAAATTATAGTAATATAATTTAAATCCAATTTAAATTAAATAATCCTTCAAGCATTCTTTGTGTGTGACCCTATAGGTTATTATTACGTTGGCAACGAATTTTAAATCTAATTTAAAATCATAAACAATGAGCGGCATCTAGTAATACATCATTGCTACCCAAGTAATAATAATTCAATCGGTGATCGCTTAAACCTTTCATGAATAATATACAATGTAATATAATCCCTTTAACCACATATTATAGATTGAACTAGAGGCATGAATGTGTCATTCTCATTAGTGTTTAATCCAGGTTTCCTTGAATAATGAGTAGACTATCATATCAAATCAACATTTGAGCGTGGCCACACATTTCATAGTCTAGCTCACACAAGAGGCCAATAATATCACTCCTAAAATAGGAGGGTTAAATCCCATCTAGATCATTCATATATCTCATACGATTCATAATATACCCAATGTCCACTGTTATCATTACCCAATCAAGGATAACTTTTAATGGAATCAATGTATATTAATTCTCATATAGAAATTAAATGACTTCAGGTCTAAGGACCATTATATCATTATAACTGTGAGAATTACTTATGACACAACAAACATGTAGAATCTCACATTGGGTCTGTCCAGCACCATGTACATATACATCTGCCTGTGTTTTTGATTTTAGTATCACTATACCTATGATCAACGAGATGTGATCATCAGTCAACAAACACACCAGTCTTAATGTATTATTATTGTTCCTTAATAATAATACTCGACTAGGGATTTTTAGGAATATTGAGACTATACTCATAGTCTCATTTCTAGTCACGTACTTAGATATATAGAATTGCATATCATATTTTAAAGACATTTATTAATCTAACATTTATATCACAATAAATTAAGAATTAATAAATTATAAAGGGAATAATCGATAGAACATAAACATTAATAATCCTAATGTCTTAAACTAAAACATCATAATGTTGTCTCTGGGGCACAAACACTAACAATCTCCCACTTGTACTAGAGCCAATCACCCATGTATCTAATACTTATGGAACTCGTATGGCCATCGTGCTTTTGCTGCGACAAAGCCTTAGTCAGTGGGTCTGAAACACTATCATTATTATGCTATTTACATTTATATCTCCTTGATCATTAATCTCATTAATAAGGTGATATCACTTAAGGACATGCCTAAATAGTCTCCTTGGCTGTTTCGAAAACATTAATATATTCGACTTCTATAGAATCATCAATGTTCTTGCTGTGAACTATTCAAGCTAACATCAATTATATTTAAACAAAACATAAACTAGACATAGACACATAATTATCCTTGTCTATCCATAAATTAGGTTAAGAATCTAATATTAGTATAACCCTTTACAACTAGTTCCCTATCTTCTCCTTACACCAAAAATAAATCTTTAGTCCTTTTTAAGTACTTAAGAATATTCTTGATAACTATCCAGTGACCCTCACCTGGATTACACTGATATCTGTTCATCATGCTCAAAGCATACGAAATATCAGGACAAGTACATATCATTGCATACATTATAGATCCAATTACCGAAGCATATGGAGCTTTTCTAAGACGGCCCTTGTCATCTAATGATTTAGGGCAGTTATCCTATGAGATCACTATCCCAAGAGACATCGGGATATATCCACTCTTTTCCTCCTGCATCCTAAAATGATGCAATAATTAATCAATATATGTACTGCGACTAGATCGATTAATCTCCTCAATATATCTCTATAGATCTTAATCCCTAATATCTAGGTAGCATCGCCTAAGTCTTTCATCGAGAAACTATTTCTCAACCAAGTCTTAACAGCCTGTAGAGAAGGTATGTCATTCCATATCTATTATGTCATCTATATATAATACTAGGAATGTCACATGGATCCCACTAACCTTGTTGCAAACACATCCTTTTGCAAAATCTCATAGTCAAAGTAAGCAACTATTGCTAACAAAATCCTGATGGACTTGACCATATAAACTAGTGAAAAAGTCTCATCATAGTGTATACCATAAATTTGTTTGAAACCTTTTTCCACTAGTCGCACCTTATAGGTCTATACTTTACCATCCATGTCAGTTTTCTTCTTGGAAACCCATTTGCACCCTATAGGTTTTACCCCTTCGAGTGGATCAACTAAAGTCAATACTTTATTTTAATACATGGATTTCATCACGGATTTCTTGGCCTCCAACCATCTCTCGGAGTCTGGACTGTTCATAGCATCTTGGTAGGTGTGAGGCTTATCCTTATCCGTAAGAATCACATCACCATCTTGAGTCAAAAGAAATCTATAATTTCTCCCGGACTCATGGTGAATCCTACTAGATCTACGAATAACCTGTGTTTCCTAAATAAGATTACTTTCAACATTTTAATGTACATCCTGATCTTATTCCAACTCTGGTTCAATGTTATCTTGTAGTTCTCGATCTTCATCGAGATGTATTATCCTCCCACTGATTTTCTTAGAAATTAGTTCTCCCTCAAGAAATACAGCGGCCCGAGCAACAAACACTTTATTCTCAAAAGGATTATAAAACTATACCCTAGTCTCACTTGGATATCCCACAAAATAACATCTATCTAATTTTGGTCCAAGCTTGTCAGAGGCTAAGCGTTTTACAAATGCTTCACGTCGCCAAATTTTTATAAATGACATGCTATGACATTCATCACTCTATATCTCATACGGAGTATTTTGAACCGCTTTAGTTGGAACTTGGTTAAGTGTATATGCAGCCGTTTTTAGAGCATAACCCTAGAACTGAATGGAAGATCCACTTGACTCATCATCGATCGCACTATGTTCAACAAGGTACGATTTCTCCTCTCAGAATCTCTATTTCAATGAGGTGTTCCAGAAGGAGTAAGTTATGATACAATATCACACTCTTTCAAGAAACTCTTGAAATTGAGGCTTAAGTATTCTCTTCCACGATCTGATCGTAGAACTTTTATACTTTCCTATGTTTGCTTTTCTACTTCAACCTTATATTCTTTGAACATTTCAAAAGAATCAGATTTGTTCTTCATAAGATCCACATATCCATATCTACTAAAATCATCAGTAAATGTTATGAAGTATTATAAGCCACCCCTTGCCATCATACGCATTCGACCACATACATCATTATGTATAAGTCCTAATTGTGCGGTGGCCCTTTCACCTGATCAGGTAAAAGAAGCTTTAGTCATTTTGCCAATGAGACAAAGTTCGCATCTTCCGTATGATTCAAAATCAAACTTATTTAAGTATCCATCTATATGTAACTCGAAAATGCGTTTCTTATTAAAATGGCTTAATTCTGGAGGTAATGTTTGATTTGAGTCATCTTAGAACATATAAATTGTTAACTATTTGTGTAACATTATAAGCCTTATCATTAAAACAGAATAAACAACTATTTTTTATTTAATTAAAATGAAAACCTTTCTTGTCCTAACAAGAAATTGATTTAATGTATCCGCTACAGGCATGCACGTAATAACAATTTATCAAGTTCTCAATCTCATGTTATGGGAAAAATTAGGTATCGAGTTCCTTCAACTAGAGCAACAACTTTTGCTCCAAATCTAACCCGATACTCAAGCTTGACCATTGCTAGTCTTCTTCTTTTGATCTTCCAAACAAGCTCGAAAATTTAACTTCCAATCATCCATTTATTTCCACAGAAATGATAATCATCTCCTTTAGCAACACCATTATCAGGCTTCAAAAGCCCTTTGGGGTTGGACTTTGGTTTGGCACCGAATAAGATCAAATCTTCACCTTTCCTGTCCACTTTCCTTTCCCATTTGCATTTCATGTATACAACATCAATATGGACGTAATTCATGCCTTTACCGTGTTATTTTCAGCAGTTTTAAACATGTTTTACAACTTAGTGAGTGTTCCGTCTATCTCATTCCTTTTGTTCTTAACAAACTAAGAATAAAAGTCGTTCAAAGATTGTTTAATCAAATCAAGCTGAGTCTCTAGACTATTTTTGAAACCTAAAATATCAAGGTACATATGCCTACCACCTTTAGAACATGTGGTCCAACCAGATATGATTCTCCCATTAATGCAAAAGTATGGTGCCTTATTATTATCAAATCTTTCTGACGAACCTATCCTTCAAACATCTTTTGAAGGTGCTCAATCATATAATAAGCATCATTATGCTCTTGTTGCTTCTAAAGCTCAGCACTCATAATTACAAGCATTAGACATGAAACATCAGTTGCATAATTAATTTGCTTCTGGTAAGCATTTTGTTCTGCACATGTTTCATTCTCAGCTTGAAGAAATAAGGGAGGGGTTTGAGTGACATCCTTGAACCTGAGGACAATCCTCAAGTTCCCATGTCAATCGAGGAAATTATTTCATTCCAGCTTGTCCTTCTCATGGACTATTACATTGGAAAAGTTATTTATGTTATTTGTCATTTGATATCTATAATATTAAAGTGCATAAAATGACTTAGTCTATAGATGATCATTAAATAATGTTCAAGTGATTATTCATATATATATACACAATATATATCTCCCACTATTTTATCAAATCGATAGTCCTAACTATTAATTCAGAAAAAATATCTTCTATATCCTTTCTAGTGAGCCAAGATCCGTATTTCACCATGCGTTAGGTCAGGTTTGGCTTTTCTCCTAAAATATGATTATTTAGGTAGACAACATTTGTCAATTATATCAACTATATAACTCTTGGATAGCTTGGTGGAACAACATTTGTTCATATTTATCTAATAAATCTCGCCAAACTCTATGCCTCTAAGTTCACAATCCTATTGTGGTAACTTAGTTAAGTCAAACCCAATAGTCAGAAAGTATCAATATACTTCAACACATCTACCACGATAGATAGGAGTACTTCATTTTGGCGAACCCACTCCTGGCCGATCTAAGGGTTAACGCATTGGACTCATTGGAAGGCATCTGATCAACTTAATATTAACTTTAGGGTTTTGTTAATTTTAAAACGATCATGATCACATCATAAAGAGATCCTCAATTTTTCCTTGAATAAAATACTTCAAATCAATATTCGTCAATGGTTTGATTTCCAGGTAGTGAGGGAGTCACAACGGTCTCGCTTAAAACCCACAACCTTACAAGTTCAATGAACTCACTTTTAACAAAATCGCCCCATATCAGAAATAAAGAAAATTTGTATTTTATTTCGTGTTTCATAAACACGAGAATCCCATAATTGTTTGTTCATTTTAAAAACTTGAATCATTGCAGATTTTATCTTGTTTAGCAAGCATGGCATGGGTGTCGTATCTAATACATACATCCTTAATCTAATTAAGCATGCATCTTAATAAACTACTCTATACATACATTCATCATATGTGCATATATATGTAAAATGCAATAAATAAACATGGTTGGTTATGGCTTTATCCTATGCGATCTTCATCAAGCTAATGACAAAGATCTAGGTCAATCTAAGGTGAAAAATAAATACAGGCTAACTATTACATGTCTTCTTTCTTGTATTGCTTCCTTGGATGGCCTCCATGTGGGATTACCCTCGATCTTCAAATCTTCATGTCTTCATATACATTACAAGAATGAAATATGAAAACTAATTTAATGAATTTACAAGAAGAACTCGAGTTACATTCGAGATTTAATAATTACAAGATTAAATAAAATGCAAACCGTATTTGAAAAACCAAAACCATTAACCTAAGGTCATAAGCCATAACCATCCACCATGCTCAATTAACACAAAAGAACATGTTAAAACACATAATCTGATCTTAATATATCATACCCATCATGATTTAATCATAAAAACCAAATATTGAAAAAAAATCAGAAAATTCGAAATTAAATATGGTAACATTAAATCGCAGATTACAGGGCCTAAACACCTTACATATCAGTCGATTCCATATGAAATAGCATATTCGTTCGCCAAAATCGGACACGAGACATAGATTTCAGTAAATCTGCTGCATCCGATTCAGAATCATATCAATTACGATTCTTATAATCAGAACAAATATAAAACATGTATATATCAGTATATACACAGATTATATAATCATCATATGATTATACAACTCTCATGAATATCATATATTTAAATTATATATATACATACACATATATAAACATAATAACATGTAAAATATACAAAATTGCATACATAACAGTCATGGAATATTGTATACATGTTATCATCATAAAACCAGTAAACACATAAACGAATTAAACACTTTTCGCAAGTAGCTCTGATGCCATTGTTGGGTTTCGAGCACATAAATGCAACGGAAACAGTAATTAAAAATGTGAAAAATCAGAACTTTCGAAACCCACCGCAGGATCCATGCGAAAAACAGATATTTAATTCATAGATCAGATTGTTTACTTTAAGAAGCTTTATGAATTGGTTGACTAATGGAGATCCAAAGCTTGTTCAATCACCACGCATTCCGCTCTCGCGATCTATGCTCTATCGATATTCACATGAATGCTTGAACGCACGAATTAAATGTGTACTAGCACAATATCGTTCCTTCTTGCTCTCTCCATCTTCTCTTTTGGTGGCTAGGGTTTTAGTAAAAGTCTTGCATCTTCAAATCAACCATACAAGAGATATTATATAGAGAGTAGAAAAAGAATTATAACTCTTAACTAATTAGGAGTTATTATTAATTCAAAATTCCTATTTGTATAATAATTAAGTCACACTTATTTATTGACAACTGAATTTCATAATTAATATTAGTAAATTCGAATATCAATATTTATATAATTATTTAAGTCATACTTAATTAGTATTATAAATAATTTATATTACTATAATATAATTTAAATCCAATTTAAATTAAATAATCCTTCAAGCATTTTTTGTGTGTGACCGTATAGGTTATTATTATGTTGGCAACGAATTTTAAATCTAATTAAAATCATAAACAATGAGCGGCATCTACTTATACATCATTGCTACCCAAGTAATAATAATTCAATCGGTGATTGATTAAACCTTTCGTGAATAATGTACAATGTAATATAATCCCTTTAACGAAATATTATAGATTGAACTAGAGGCATGTAATGTGTCATCCTCATCAATGTTTAATCCAGGTTTCCTTGATCAATGAGTAGACTATCATATCAAATCAACATTTGAGGGTGGCCACGCATTTCATAATCTAGCTCACACAAGAGGCCAATAATATCACTCCTAAAATAGGAGGGTTAAATCTCATTTAGATAATTCATATTTCTCATACGATTCATAATATACCCAATGTCCACTGTTATCATTACCTGGTCAAGGATAACTTTTAATGGAATCAATGTATATTAATTCTCATATAGAAATATAATGACTTCAGGTCTAAAGACCATTACATCATTATCACTGTGAGAATTACTTATGACACAAAAGACATGTAGAATCTCACTTTGGGTCTGTCCAGCACCATGTACATATACATCTACCTGTGTTTTTGACTTTAGTATCACTATACCTATGATCAATGAGATGTGATCATCAGTCAACAAACACACCAATCTTAATGCATTATTATTGTCCCTTAATAATAATACTCGACTAGGGACCTTTAGGAATATTGATACTATACTCATAGTCTCATTTCTAAGTCACGTACTTAGAGATATAGAATTGTATATCATATTTCAAGGACATTTATTAATCTAAAATTTATATCGCAGTAAATTAAGAATTAATAAATTATAAAGGGAATAATCGATAGAACATAAACATTAATAATCATAATGTCTTAAACTAAAACATCATATTATTGTCTCTAGGGCACAAACACTAACAGGTTGTAGGAAGTTCAATTCTTAAGACACGTAGTTAGTAACGAAGGGATCAAAGTTGACCCAGCGAAGATTGAAGCTATTATAAATTGGGAAAGGCCAAAACACCAACAGAAGTGAGAAGTTTCTTAGAATTGGCATGATATTATCGAAGATTTGTTCAAGATTTCTCGGAGATTACAACACCCCTGACTACTGGGAAAAATGAGAAGTTTATTTGGAATGAGAAGTGTGAAGAAAGTTTTCAAGAATTGAAGAAGAGAGTGGTCGCCGCACCCGTTTTGTCCCTTCCAAACGATCAAGGAAATGTTTTAATCTATAGTGATGCTTCTCATAAGGGATTAGGTTGTGTTCTTATGCAACACGATAAAGTTATTACATATGCATCTAGACAACTGAAACCTCATGAGCAGAATTATCCTACTCATGACTTGGAACTAGCAGCAATAGTATTCTCCCTAAAGATCTGGAGACATTATCTATACGGAGAAAGATGTGCGATATATATAGACCATAAAAGTTTGAAATACATATTCACGCAAAAGGAACTAAATATGATACATCGAAGATGGTTGGAGTTGATCAAGGATTATGATTACATAATTAACTATCACCCAGGAAAAACAAATGTAGTGGCAGACGCGTTAAGCAGAAAGGAGAGATTGAATGTGTTGACAGTACTAGAAGAGTTATATAAGGAATTTATGGTAGAATAAATCTCACCGTATCTATCCCATAAATACTGGTACTGCTGGAAAACAGTCATATGAATATGGAAATGTACCATACCCGCCTGAATAGTCTCAGGTAACACTAGTACAGGTGGGATAACAATAGTAGAGCCAACTAGTCTTAGTTCGGACACAGGTGCACATGGAGCTGATACATGGGGTGCAGGTACAAACGATGCTGGAACAGGAGGTGTAAGTAGTGCACAATCATATTTAGGAGCCTTTCTGGCAGTAACTGTAAACTATGGAATGGTCGGCTCAATAGGCACCTGAACATAAACTGGATCTGGAGCACTAAAAGTAGGCTGAATCTTTGCTAAGGGAACTTGTAGACCAGAAGGAGCAATGGTAATCATCCTCTCAGTACGAACTGGGGAAAGTTGGCTCTCATCTACTGGCTTGGTCCTAAATGGACTCGGAATCTCAGGGATGGTGACCGCTATAGGCACAACCTCTAGTGAAGGCTCAATGATCTCTAATAGAGGAGGTAGAAACCCTTGAATGGATGAATCCTCAGAATCGCTATCAATGATCACGATCTCCTCAGACGAGTCACTATCAGAGTCAAGTTGATGGTCTATCTGTTCTCCATTATTAGGCCTCAATGATACTGTTAGGTCACACAACACTATAGAAGGGGGTTGAATATAGTGTTGATACAATCAAATCAATTTAGAACACAAGTATGTAACAGTAATCAGGTTTATTCAATATAATAAGCTCTGTTACAAAGTAGGTTAAACTACTCTCTTAATGATGAACAATATCACTAAGAGCTGCTAGGGTTACAATAATAATCTTCTCGTGAATGATAACACATATAGTGTAAACCCTAAGCTGTGTTTATATAGTACACAGTGACAAGATATCTTCTAATTGATATGGAATATAATTCTGTCTCCTAAAATATATCAATCAGATATTATCTTTTTACAAGTCTTCTAGCTGTCCAACTCTTCATGCATATCTTCCTTTGTTTAGTCTAGATCTTTTCCTGTAAATCAGCCGCACTTAAGTTCTGATATCTTCCCGTCTTCAGTAAAGTCTAATTTCCAATAAGTACTGATAAGTCCTGATATTAAGTTCTGAAACTAAACATAAATCAGATTAGACATGACATCTCAAATATATCTAACATATACTATAGAAGGGGGTTGAATATAGTATCTACAATCAATTCGATTATAAACACAAATATGTAACAAAAAACAAGTTTATTCAATATATCAAACTCTGTTACAGTAGGTTTAATCTACTCTATCAGTGATGTATGATATCACTAAGAGCTGTTAGAGTTACAATAAATAATATACTCGTGAATGATAACACATATAGTGTAAACCCTAATCTGTGTTTATATAATACACAGTTACAAGATATCTCCTAATTGATATGATAATGATTCTGTTTTCTAAAATACATCAATCAGAGATTATCTACTGCAGTCCTATAGCTGTCCAATTCTTCATGCATATCTTTACTTGTTTAATCCATATCCTCTCCTATAAATCAGCTGCTTTCCTTATCTGAAGTGTACCCGCACTTAAGTCCTGATATAAGTTTTGACGCCTTAAGTTCTGATAACTTCCTGTCTTCAGTAAGTTCTGATTTCCAGTTAAGTTTTGATACTAAGTTCTGAAACTAAACAAATCAGATTAGACATGATATCACAAATATATCTAACATCCATGGTAGTAAGTAGAGGAACTATCACGATCCAAGCTATAGTCCGACATCTCCAATAATTATAGGTATATGTATATATTATAGTTATTATCTGGGAAGGTCATAATCAACTCACTCTTATTATTATCCTAATATTCTTATTAATATTCTTAGCGTATTATAATATCTATAACGCTAACTATTATATCCAATATTTATATTACTATCTCGCATTATATTCTTAGGGGTTCGCATCCTAAGAATATAACTATAGCTCTGATACCACCTCTATAACGCCCCCAAACCCACCCTTTCATGGATCTAGGTCGTCACATCATTCAATGCATCAAAGACATATTTATGGTTACAACTTAGATAAAATACAGAAATACATAACAACCTTACAACAACGCCCCCACAGATCCAGGGATCCACACATCCTCACTTTACAACTCCGCGAACCATATTACAGAACTTTACTTTTATTCTACGTAGGCATAGTCATTAAAGAAAAGATAGTAAGTATCTCAGAGGAGTACATATGGCAAGGAGAATATAACAATCGTCACACGTGCTCTGGAGTTTCCCTTCCCCCTTCTGATGCCGCTTGGCGAGTTCATCATTTTCAGTCTTAACTGCTAAAATGTATAATGATAGTAAGAGTGAGCACTCAAATGATCATCAAGTTATCTACTTAACCACATGAATCATATATCGAAAGAAAATTGAATGAATGATACAACAAGATAAAACCATAATCCAGATATCATAATTTACAAGTAAAATATCCGATTGGATAATAATTTCAACTTTATCTCAAAAACACAATCAATCATCATCACTTATCTGACAAACACGAAAGTTTTTTAAGAATACGGGTCATCCACCTTGATACCCCATGGTGCGATCAACTACCATGCCATAAGTATCGTTCTCCTGCAGTATTTGCCCGGACGTGATTGATGCCCCTAAACAAATCCCGCCAAACATTTCATTTCTTGCTATCATAAATAAATGGGTTCATATCCAACCCTGGCTCCAACTAAGCCACAAATCATAATATCCGATAATTCGGATTTCGATCATATCGTCATAGTTATCGTTCCCAGACCATGCTAACTATGGTCAATGTTTGTGAACCATGTTAACTATGGTCAACGTTCCCGAGCCATGTAGACCAGTTTAAAATAATAACAAGACCAACAACAAATAACGAATAAAGTTTGATTAAGATGATAGCATGATTCAATTACTATGAATATCTTAACCGAATATTTACTTGTATTTTATTTTAACCAATCTGAACAATGGACCAATGCTCGAGTTCAACAAAGGTGGATAATTCTGAAAGATAGAAATTATCTGAATAGAACGAATGTGGTTGACCCAGACTATGAGTCAAAACTTTACAGAATGGAATTTATAAGTCTTCCCGTACAAATGGACATATTCCAACGACCTATACTCTCGAGTTGAGTTCCAAATATTCCAGAAAATTAACAAAGCTCTATTCTCCATAAAATAAGATAAAATAAATAATTACACATTTCCAAAATAATAGTATATGAAATCCCTCGAAATAATATTTACAAAATATTCTCATCAATAATATTTTAATATTTTAAATCCAATATTTAATCCTCAATCCTTACAGATTTTAATACAACTCTGTATATATTGAAAGAATCATAAGATCCCACTAACACTAATCAATACTCATTTTAATTTTTTTCACACTCAACCTAATCATTTCTCTTAATCATTATAATTTAAATAATATTCACAATTTCACCCCACTTTAATTTCATTTTACCCTTATATTTTTTAAAATATATAAATATATATGTATATATCTAAAAATGATCCAAATAAATAAACTTATTAATTTATGACATCACCATTATGTCACTACCAAAGCATATCCCAATTTGTTCACTTATCAATTATTTCATTTATATCCATTTTAAATTCCTAATAAAATTCAAATTTTATTTTAATTTTATTGACTGCATCGACATTCCGTTAGCACTACGTGTAACAGCCCGCACTTCCGGACTATTAATTCTAAATCAAAACTAATACAAAACAAATTTACTAATACGAAATTCTATTAAAAAGGTGACTATTACAAAAGCGTAGCTAATGGAAGTGGTCCAAAAGTCAATCTACCCCAATTCTAAGTCCTCGAACTACAATGTTATCCAACTTGAATCTTAGACAAAACCTGAAATTGAAAGAACGAGTTGTGAAGCCCAGAAAGAAACCAATTGATCCAACTAGTAGGCCAAGTAACACATACACATATAACAAAATATGATAATCTATACGATATGATATGCAATATAAACACTTTCGATACACATTCTTATTCCTATTCTTATTCGATACATAATCTTATTCTTATTCGATACACAACATACCCAAAACACATAAACAACAATAATTCAAAACCCATAATCCATGCCACGACCACTACAATCCGGTGATAATGGTCCTAAATTTTCAGAAAACTCACACTACAATTTTGAAAATCTAGTTAGATCGATCGGAAGCTTACCTCAAAACCTGACCAGATCTGAATTTAGCCTTTTGGCCCTCTAAACGACATTATCTTGAAAATATAAACTATGAAAGTTGTATATAACGAAACGACCCTTCCGAAAAGTTTAGATTCAATGAATTCTGGCTTACAATGAATTTTCTATGAATTTTACAAGATTGCTGATTTTGAGAGAAAAAGACCTACGAATTTTGATATAAAACTTGGATATGATGTATTTATCATGACACAAAATCCTATTTCTTAATCTACAATTTATCCATATTAGAATATGATCCAAATCTTAGGCCCATTACTTTAATTCAATTTTAAATATCCTAATCTTTATCTAATTTTAATACTTTTTTCTAATATCCTATTATTAATCGAATTCTAAAAATTACGGGATATTACATACTACCCTCCTTAAAAAGAATTTGATCCCCAAATTCACAATAAACCTATACGTCTAGGCCCTCTAATCTCTTATAGGTCAGAGTTGTAAAGAACTAAAAGACCTTTTCGAAAAGTCTAGAATCAACGAATTCTGACTTACGATCAATTTTATACGAATTTTACAAGATTGCTGATTTTGAGAGAAAAATACCTCCGAATTTTGATATAAAACATGAATAAGGTGTATTTATAATGACACAAAATCATATTTCTTAACCTACAAGTTATCCATATTAGAATATGATCCAAATTTGAGGTCCATTACTCTAATTCAATTTTAAATATCCTAATCTTTATCTAATTTAATACTTTTTTCTAATATCCTATTATTAATCGAATTCTAAAAATTATAGGATATTACATACTACCCTCCTTAAAAAGAATTTGGTCCCCAAATTCACAATAAACCTATACTTCTAGGCCCTCTAATCACTTATAGGCCAAACTTAAACTATGATCCACATGAACGCATCATACGGAATGTACTAGTCCCATACCTAATACACACCAAAGGACAGTCTGCTCTTGATACCAACTAAAATAGCCCGGTGATAATAAAAAAAACTGTCACTACAATCCGGTGACTACGGTCCTAAGTTCTTATTCGATATTTTCACAAACCATGACACAAATCGAAAATCCAAAATTATCATTTAGACACCGCATATGCACAACAATAAATAAAACTTAAGACATAATACTCTCAAATATAAAATCAGTTAGCCCAAGTTTTGATAATAAAATATATACACGTATCACACAATTTCGAAAATCTAGCAAGATCGATCGAAAACTTATCTCAAAACCTGATCAGATCTGAGTTTTGCCTTTTTTGGTCCTCTAAATGATGTTATCTTAAAAAATATAAACCACTAAAGTTGTAGAGAACGAAAATACCTTTCTGAAAAGTCTAGAATCAACGAATTCTGACTAACGATGAATTTTCAATGAATTTTACAAGATTGCTGATTTTGAGAGAAAAAGACCTACGAATTTTGAAATAAAAGACGAATATGATGTATTTATAATGATACAAAATTCTATTTCTTAACCTACAAGTTATTTATATTAGAATATGATCCAATTTTTAGGCCAATTACTCTAATTCAATTTTAAATATCCCAATCTTTATCTAATTTTAATACTTTTTTTTAATATCCTATTATTAATCGAATTCTAAAAATTACGGGATATTACACTACGTCATCGTTTCATATTTGAAGAAGAAAAAAACAGAAATTTGTGAACAACAAAAATTGAGCAAGTGGATGATGTAAACAACGGTTTTTGCATTTGAGAGACTAATGTAACATTAAATATATCTCAAACTTCCTTACGGTACTAAAATCTTCTTTTTTATTCTTTTGTGTAGATGGATATTGAATGCGTATTGTTACATTGTTGGAGTTTACTTACTGTCGAGCAAGACTGAAGCTATATGTGTAACTCAATAATACTGGTTTGGATAACTGAACATAGAACAAGGACTTTGAAATAATCTATGTTCCACTAGAATTAGTAAAGATTGTTTATTGGGTATATACACAAAGGTTTTGGTAGCTACAGTGAAAAAGATGTCAACAGAGATCCGTATGAAGTTCATTAACATATTCAGGCATCGAAAGAATAAGGTTGGAGTCATCGAAGCAGTTACCAGGATCAGTGTGAAGACCTCAAGAATTCCTAGTGAAGTTGTTTATATCTAATAGAAGACTTGACAATGATTTGAGAAGATATAGTACAAAGACCTGAGAGCAAAACTAGTTACCTATAAACCAGACCATTCCACTAGGTGTCAATGATTCGTGAAAAAAAACTGAGTATTATCATTAGAAAAATTGTTAAGTGAGGATTCGTATTCAGGAATACAGGTTTTATGGTTCCTGGAGAAGACTCAAGAGAGAAGACTTGAAGACATGACAGTTTTGGGATTACAGTTCTCTACAGTAACTAAGTCAATGTGATCACTACCTTGTTGTCGGAATCACTCATATCAGTATATTAAATGTTAGAAGCAATATCCTGGAAATACATTTTAATATTTATATACTGGAACTGATCTTGACTTGGTACGAGTCTCAGAGAATATATAGGAGCTAAAATAAAATTCCAAGTGCATGTATGCACACCTTGGTCGCCAGTAAGTCAAAAATAGTCCCCTTGCTACACTAAGAGGCCTAGGTCGGAAGTAAGAACTAGCAAGAGAGAGAAATGCTTGCATGTGCTTCCAGGGACCCACAAAATCTTACCAAGTTTCCTATGAAGTGTCTTGGTCGCAACTAACTCCCTACAAGGAGTAGAGGTCACAAGAAACTCCCTCCCAAGAACTTCATGGTCGCAAGTAAGTCCATCCGAGGTCTTCAAGGTCGCAAGTAAGGTGCATACTAGGTTGGTTGGTCGTCAGTAAGCTTGAATGAACCAAAAACTAAGTAGAAAAGTCCCTAAGTGTGATCTAGTCGCAAGTTAGAAGCTTTATACTTTATACAGGTCGCAAGTAAGGACTTTTGAAAGAAATTCAATTGCTAGCTAATCCTATAGTCGCCGGTAAATACTTTGTGAAGCTCAGGGATGCAAGTAACAAAAATATACAAGCTGTATCAATTCAAATTCTTGATCCTGGTTAAGCCACGTGTCCCTCTTCTCTCTCGAGCCTAGCGACCTATATAACCAAACAGATGCAGATTGCATTTGTATCTCTCCATTTTCTCAATAGTGCGAAGCTCTTGCAAAAGTTTTTCAGCATTTCTAAAAGCTTGATGTGACAAGGAGAGGTTATCTCTAATTTGATTCACACCATTTAAAGCCTTACAAACTTGTAACACTCATTATTTAAACCTCCTTTGATTGTATTTAATACCTTTTGATAATAGTTTTAGATTTTTAGAGTGATAAGAAGAACCCTAGATTTATAGATTATTGCTTTGGGTATTTGGAGTTGTAAGCAAATCCTTCGGTTATTTATACTTTTGAATAAAAAGAATATTTACCTAGAATCTCTTTGTGTGTTTATTTCATTTTAGTTTTGATATTCTGCTACATTAATTTTAGAAAAATGAAAAATCTACATTCACCCCCCTTGCATGTACCTTTTGGACCTAACAATTGCTATCAGAGCTTGTTGATCGATATATATATCTGATCCGTTAGATTAGCAAGTTTTGTTGTTAATTTTGGTTTATGGAGTCTGGGAGTGGTTTTGGTGTGTAGATCTGATTTTGGGTTTGTTTGTTTTGACTTGACTGGTTTTGTATTGCTGAATGAATGGGTTATCATATTTTAAGACAGTATATTGTGAATGTTTTTTAGATCTGAAAAGATGAGTTCTCAAAAGGTCAGTAGTATTAAGGTTCCTCAATTTGATAGATCGAGATACAATCTATGGAAGAATAAAATGCTTTTATATATTCGGGCATAAAATCTAGAGTATATGAGGGTATTAAGAGAAGGAAGACATGTGCCGATGAAGGATCATCTGAAGGTGGACTTCACTAATTATCGAGGCATGATTGGATCATTACTCTACCTAACCGTAAGCTGTCCAGATATTATGTTTACAACATGCTTGTGTGCATGGTTTCTGGCTGATCCAAAGAAATCTCATTTGATAGCCGTCAAAAGAATTTTCTGATATCTGAAGGGTACACCTAATCTAGGTATCTGGTATCCTAAAGATACGAGCTTTAATCTCATAGGCTATACAAATTCTGATTACGCTAGTTGTAATATTGATTGGAAGAATACTTCAGGAAGCTGTTAGTTTCTTGGGAGAAGATTGGTTTCTTGGTTTAGTAAAAAACAGCATTCAGTTTCTACATCTATTGCTGAAGCTGAATACATTGTTGCTGGAAGCTGCTGTTCTCAAATTCTTTGGATGAAAAACCAACTCCGAGACTATGGACTTGATTTGAAGAATATTCCTATCTACTATGACAACACAAGTGCCATAGCAATCTCAAACAATCCTATTCAGCACTCTAGGACCAAACATATTGATATAAGGTATCATTTCATTAGAGAGCATATAATAAATGGAATTGTGGAACTTCATTATGTTCCCACAACGGATCAAATTGCTGACATTTTCATGAAGCCACATGATGAAGTTACATTCAATAAGTTGGTTAGCGAACTTGGCATGTTTAATTTATCCAATTAATTGAAATTCAACAAATGTAATTTGGAGCGGGTAAACTTTATTGCCCCCGTGATGATGTTTTGAGGGGAAAGTAAGTTTACATATCTATTTCATTTTATATATCCATGTTTGTAAACTTGGTTTGAAGCTAACGGATTACCATGTCTTACATGTTTTATGCTAATGGTAAGTAAGTTGGAGTTTTTGATGCAATATATGAGTTGTTTGAATGTTTATATGCTATATGTTTTCTCTGATGCAAATAGTCATGATATTGATATTTATTTTAGCGCGCGCACACACACACATCTCAATCTTATTTACACTATGATCTAAGATCCTTTAATCGCATTTGTGATCTTATCATAACTCTTATTTATGGTTTAGATGCTGCTTAAGATCCTATGCAACTAATTTGAGTACTCGGTTTATATTCTATGTGATTATATCATGTTTTCTGAGTAATTCTGTGTGATCTTTGAGCTTCAGACCCTAGGTAACTCTAACCACAGATTCCTTGGTCACTCTGATTCTCGGTTTATGCTAGAATAACTCTGTCTGTCTTGTGCTAGAATAAATATACAGCATGGCTAATGATAGTTGTGATATGTTTATGTCTATTTTTAATTGGTTGAGTCTTGTGTTGACTAATCAATTGTTGCATACTTGTTAAATGTATTCTTGGCATAAATAATTAGATATTATGACTTATATATTGATCCTATGTGTAACTCTGATATTCTTTCTATGCCTACACTCAATTATGGATATCGGATCCTGATATATTCCTTATACTCTGATTACCTTATGCAAGTCTTATAGGTTTAATATTACATTAATCTATTTCCTCTATAGTGTTTATCTGTATTGGACTAACTCGAACTGTTTTAAGCTAATGAGATTTGATTGACTAGCATTGTGAAAAGAATCAGAAAGCATGATCATATGAGACATCCTTCATGAATACATATTATGGTAAGTAAAGGTAAAAGATATCTGGTTCTGAGACCCCTCTGTTTTTATCATTAAATTCTCTGATATTATACTTCGGATGTTTGTGATCTTCCACACCCTCAGTGGTTTTAGGAACTGACTAAGAGCCCATCAAGCCTCATAGGTTCTAACCCAAGTCATTAGAACCAAACACTTCTCAAATAGTATTCCATTACCTTACTATGATATATCCCCCATATTTTGTTCAAATTCACTTAATTTTGTTGAGATATCAACTTAGTGATCAGACAAAATTACCATTTGGTATTGGAGTTGCGTTGAGAATGAGGGAGATAGTGCCAAGAAGTACCATATAAGGAAGGAAATGTCAACCCTACAGCTCTGTCTCTCACAAAGAAATGGAGTATCTATAACTTGAGACATCTATAAACCCATCTGTATTCTCTCAAAAGGATATAGAGCTGAAAAAGGCATATAAACAGTTACTAGGTGCATTCTCCCAACAGAATGTTATCTATTGAAAATTCACTTGTCAGCTAGGGCATCTGTATGAGAGTCACTACCCCTTGATTAAAATATTTCCAATGTATATGTGAGATTCACACACACAAGGAAGGTATTGACGCATAAATCGTTGTTAAACCATATCAAGGTCAATATCGATGGTTGAAATCCCGGATCATGTTTCTGCTCTTTATCTCTGATCTTGAATGAGAACATATGATCCTAGAAGTTGCTCGATCTTAATTCTCATATCCTAGTCTATGATGTGTGAAATGATCTTGGACTCTGATTTTTGAGTTAGGATCTTGGAGACTCTGATAAGTCCTCACAGACTTTAGAAAAAACCTTTGATCCCTAATGGCATATAATTGATCATTGGTTATCTTCCCAGAATTCAAATCTGGAAATGATTTTGACCTAGTCAAAATAGAAACTTGTAAGTGAGGGCTCATATATCATCTAACGAGTTTATGAGGTATAATTCTTCATGGAAGTTAAGGGATATCAGGAATTCTGCCACTTAGAAGAATCATAATTTCCCCTCTTGGAAGGAACATTTCTGAATCTCTTGACTGATAGTTTCCATCCTTGAAGGTGGAAGGTAACTTTTCTATGAAAAAGATTTTCTTGCAGGTACACTTGGATATTTGGATCTTTGAGTGAGTGACACACTGTGAGATAGAGTGACAGACACTTGAGTGTAGAGTGGATTGAAACACAATGTGAGATCACTAAACATAAATCACACACTTGTACCGTGAGAAATGGTTACAACATATAATATTTTCACTTGGTTATTTGATCCTAAGAATCCTCTCTGATACACTTTGAAGGATTACTCAACTAAGGGGGAGAGATTATATAAAATATTATAGAGATTATCAAGATTCAAAAGTTTTTCTGAAACTAAGAAGAGGAGTTTCTGACTTTATTGTACTAAGGAGGGGATTCTTCATCTTATAGGGAGAGATCATTGGGTTTTGATTTTCTGAGTTCCAAAATGTTTTCTTTGTGCTTTATGGGAAAATATGAAGATTATTGAAGACAGGATTTGGAAGACGTATCTATCTGCAACTTTACATAAGGGAGAGAAGAACTTGTTCACTACTGAAGCTGAATGTGTATAGAAGATGCGGTAGATATAAGATAGTATTATTTCCATGTCCAGGATTAAAAGTTGAAAGGTGATTGAAGATTTTTGGTTATGGTTAATACAATTATCCTCCAAACTGTTGCCTCCCCATTATTATTTGACCGTTAGGTGTAACAGTCAAATATGGGGAGATTGTTTAGCAAGATTGAAGCTGTATGTATAACTCAACAATACTGATTTGGATAACCCTATATAGAACAAGGACTTTGAAATAATCTATGTCCACTAGAATTAGTACAAATTGTTTATTGGGCATATACACAAAGGTTTTGGTAGCTATAATGAAGAAGACGTCAACAGTGATCCGTATAAAGTTCATTAACATGTTCAGGCATCCGAAGAATAAGGTTGGAGTCATTCGAAGCAGTTACCAGGATCAGTGTGAAGCTCAAGGATTCCGAGTGAAGTTGTTTATATCAGATAGAAGATTTGACAATAATTTGAGAAGATATAGTATGAAAGCCTGAGAGCAAAACTAGTCACCTGTAAACTAGACCATTGCACTAAGTGTCAGTGATTCGTGAAAGGAAACTGAGTATTATCATTAGAACAATTGTTAAGTGAGGATTCGTATTCGGGAATATAGGTTTTATGGTTCCTGGTGAAGACTCAAGAGAGAAGACTTGATGACATGACAGTTTTGGGATTGCAGTTCTCTACAGAAATTAAGTCAATGTTATCACTACCTTGTAGTAGGAGTCACTCAATCAGTACATTAAATTTCAGAAGTAATATCCTGGAAATACAGTTCAATATTCAAATACAGGAACTGATCTTGACTTGGTACGAGTCTCAGAGAATAAACAAGAGCTAAACTAAAATTCCAAGTGCATGTATGCACCCCTTGGTCGCCAGTAAGCATACTTGGTGAATTTTCTAAGTCAAAAATAGTTCCCTTTCTACACTAGGAGGCCTAGGTCGCAAGTAAGAACTACCAAGAGATAGAAATGCTTGCATGTGCTTCCAGGGAACCACATTATCTTTCCAACCTTCCTAGGAAGTTCTTAATCGCACAACTAACTTCCTACAAGGAGTAGAAGTCACAAGAAACTCCTACCCACGGACTTCAGGGTCGCAAGTAAGTCCATCCAAGGTCTTCAATGTCACAAGTAAGGTGCACACTAGGTTGGTTGGTCGCCGGTAAGCTTGAATGAATTAAAAACTAAGTACAAAAGTCCCTAGGTGTGATCCAGTCGCAAGTAAGAAGCTCTATACTTCATACATGTTGCAAGTAAGGACTTTGGAAGGAAATTCAAGTGCTAGCTAATCCTATAGTCATCAGTAAATACTTTGTGAAACTCAGGGATGCAAGTAACACAAATATGCAAGCGTATCAATGTAAATGCTTGGTTCTGGTTAAGCCACGTGTCCCTCTTCTCTCTCTGGCCTATCGGCCTATATAACCGAACATATACAGATTGCATTTGTATCTCTCCATTTCCTCAATAGTGCGAAGCTCAAGAAAAAGTTTTTTAGCATACCTTTTGATAAGAGATTTAGATTTTTAGAGTGATATGAAGAACCCTAGATTTATAGCTTATAGCTTTGGTTCTTTTTATATTTGTAGCTTCAAATCTTTGTATTTGGAGTTGTAAGCAAACCCTCCCGGTATTTATACTTTTGAATAAAAAGAATATTTACCAAGAATCTCTTTGTGTGTTTATTTCGTTTTAGTTTTGATATTTCTCTGCATTAATTTTAGAAAAATGAAAAACATACATTCACCCCCCTCTATATGTATCTTTGGGACTCAACACTTAAAATAAAATATCCTAAATTATAGGTGACATTTTTGGAGCTTACTTACAATACAATCAAATGTTCTAAATTATCAGGATTCATTATTTTAATATTATTTTAAAGGAACATGCTAATAGGGCTATCAAATATGTGATTTGAATATGGGTCTTCATGTCTCTGACAGGTAATGAATAGAGGGGGGTGAATGTGTTTTAGATATTTTTAAGGCTTTTTAGATGTTTGTTGCTTGGTTAACAAAGCATAATTGAAATGTAGTAATATTATGTTAACTAAAATAAAATAGTGCACGCAATATTTTAAAACTCACTTAATTTTGTATTAAAATCAAGCTAGTGATTTGCTACAAAACCTGGGTTTTTTGTAATTAAAGAACTCAGCTTCTTCCTTGAGAGAGTTACTAGAAAAACTAGATCTGTTTGATATAATTTAAAAGCAAAGGACCAATGTGTACTTTATAGATTAGTAAACACAGGTTTACACAACATGCAATAATATGTATTAAACCCTACTTTAAGTTATCTCTAAAGCTTTCCATTTCTAGCTTAGTGTATCTTTGTGAATCCTGTAAATCTGTGACTTTCCTTTGTCAGTTAATCTTGGGCCTTTGATCTTGTACTTTTCAAACTGCTTTTATAGACTTTTCAATTTAAGTGATTAGACCGTTTATTGATTCATAATCCTGAATATTTCACTTGTCTGCATTCTGTACTTTGAGGTTCATATCGAGATCTCCAGTTTGATCTACAAAGAACTGACATCTCGATAATTATAATGGATTATAGAGATCTTTAAGTTCTCTATAAGTGTCTTTGACTTGTCGAGGTCTCTGAGTCCTCTATAAGTGAACTTGGCTTGTCGAGGTCTCCAAATTTATTCATGTGGAAATGACTTGTCGATATCTCTGAGATCTCTATAAGCATTTTGACGATATCTCTGAGATCTCTAATGAGAAAACTGACTTGTCGATATCTCCAATCTTCATATCTTCATTTTGACATGTTGATATCTCTCAGTTCTCTAATACAGAAATGACTTATCGATATCTCAGAGATCTCTAAATACATTTTTACTTGTAGATATCTCTGAGATCTCTAATGATAATTTGACTTTTTGACATCTCCAATATTCATATCTTCATTTGGCTTGTCGATATCTCTGAGACTTTTCTATAAGCTGTTTTGGACTTCTCGATAAGTCATTTTGGAGTTCTCGAATTACTTCTCTATATGCCTTGATCTATGACTTGTAGATATATTGACTTAGATAATTTTTCCTAAAACAGGTTCATTCAACTCTAAGTTTCTTCATAATTTCTCTGAGGCATAATCTTCTCGATCTTCTTCTAGAGTTTATTCTTAGGCTTGAGACTGTTTACAGAAAAATACTCCAGTCTAATCTTTGACATTTTTACAGACTCGAGTAATACAGTATAAAATACAAATTTAGATTATCATGCAACTAATTCTTAGGGCTGTCAATTTGACTTAGTCTTGTTAAGATACAGGCATGTCTTGCACAACAATCTCCCCCAATTTGTGAGAAGATTGCTTATCACAAATTCATGCCTGGTAACAAGACTAACCCCAAGTTACAATAAAACAATAAATATTACATAAAAATTGACAGAGATACAAGTACAACTTTTATACATTAATTGATTACATGAGTTTGACAGGTACATTCATTATATGAAATCCTCATAACCTGGTTCCTTTTTAATAAGGTCTTTAAGATTTACTAGCACTTGAAGTTCTTCTACGATTTCAGTACCTCTTAGATCTTCCACAAGCTTGAATCACTCATCTAATGAATAACCATTCAGGTAACCAGCTCTAAATCTTGAAAATCTGTCAACCTTTATATTCAGAAAGTGTCCATCCTTAGAAAGTCTGCTCATCCCCTTTGCCTTGAGCTCATTTGATCTTTTTTAAAGCCTTGCAAGTTCTTCTGCATACTTTTTATCTTTTTCTTCCTTTTCACCCTTTGCTCTTACATTTCTTTCATCTCATTCTCTCACCCATACACATAATACAGCCTTCCAAGCCCTTGTAATAGTATCCTTATCCTTCATCAAGTTAATCACTCTTTTGAATTATGTGGTTGAAAGTGTGCCCATTAAGTTGCTGCCAAGTAGTGTGAAGGTACCATCATCATAATATATCTTGATTTCTGTATAGGATACAACCCAGACTTTGACTATTTCTTCAGCTAACTGTTGAAAGTACTCATCATCTGTGATGCACCAATTTAAAGGCATAAAATCAGATTGATCAAAACAGTTCCAGATAGCCCTTTTAGTAACTTGTAATTTCTTTGGTTTTCTTCCAACATATTTGAAGTGAATTTTGGTTTATGGCTTGAATGAGGGTAGGTTTGTGATTTTCTTCAAGGTGAATTAGCTAGATGTGATTGGTAATTTGAGTAGGGTGTTAGTAGTTGGCTTGTACAAGAACTTGGACTTAGAGGTTAAAGGTAGATTAGTGTTTGAGCTTTTAGGTTTAGTGGTTTGAGCAAGTTGGATTTGGATTGACTGGACATTTTTCTTTGTCCTGAATCATCCTCCTTCTTCTTCCTTCTTCTCTCATCATCTCTTTTTTTATCATCTCCCTTCTTCTTATCTTGCTTCTTTTCGTTGCTGCCAGTTGCTCTAGAGGATTGACTTGGATTTGATCCAGAAGGATTTTGATCATCTTGCTTCTGCTCATCATCATCCTTGTCATCTTTTAATTTGACTTGTGAATTTGGCAACATGGTATCAACATTTTGAAGATATCTTCCCAAGATTATGATCATTTCCGCATCTTCAATTTTTTTGTTTTTCTTGGACTTTAGATCAGTTTCAAGAGACATTATCAATCTCACATTTTCTCTTACACAATTCTTTGGAACTGTGAAGTACTTGCACTTTATTGATTGTGAACAGATGTAGGCCACCCCTTGCTTGGATGAAGACAGGCTTTAGGAAAAATAGCTATCTAAGCCTTCTTGAGTTCATTCAACAGTTGGGTGTCCTCTGGAATTACTGGATTAACTCTATCAATAATTACATCCAGCTCAGATGCTCTCATGGTTTGAAGATTTGAGAGAGACACTTGTAAACATTTGTCCAAGCCACAGTCATTTACATTTGGAATTATTCTTTTCTCCAAAAAGTTATCAACTTTGACAATCACAACTCCGATAAAATTGATGTTATTGGCCAAGGCTCTTCTGTAAGTGATGTAGCTGTTGTGAAGAGACACCCTTATGACTGTTAATAGTTCATTGAATTCTTGGTCTTGACAGGGTCCTTCTGTAGCTTATAGAAGTCTGTCTTTTCCAACATCATTAGATATTTGTGCTTGTGAAGAGTTTTGACCAATGGGAGTTGATGTCAATTTTCCAGTCTCTTTAGATTTATCAGCTTCCTTAGACTGGTGTATCCTAGCTTCTATCTCCCCTTTAGTCATGTGGGCAGGAAGGAGTAGTGGATTTGGAATTTCTAGCCTCACAGCTTCAGGAAGAGTAGGTAAAGGAATATTCAAGGCACCCATGATAGCTCCCAAATGAACTGAGTTCTGCATTAGAAGGTGTTTGTGGGAGTCTACCATGGTCCTGATGTCATTCTGTTGGCTCTGCACTAGAGAAGTGAGAGCTTTAACCTAAACTGTGAGTTAGTCATTAGAGGCCTGTAGAGTTGAAACTTGCTATTGTAGAGATTGAAGTTGGAGATTTGATGATGTTGATAAGGATGATTGAGAGCTTGAAGAGATTGAAGTCCCAAATGTAGCTTGCATAGCTTCCTTGATTTCCCCCATCAAAAGAGCAGAAGGCTCATATCTAGCATGATGAAGTTGATCCAGCTTGACCCTAATATCATTAGTATTGGTGATTTATTGCTGAACAACTTTATAAAGAGCTAGAAATGACTCCCTGAGATTTTTGATGCTCTTGTCCACAGGTGATAAATCAAACTTGACCATTTGATCAGTAAATTTAGAGAATTTTTGTTTGATTTCCACCTGAGAAGGAATGATCTCATCCAACTTATCCTTGACCAGTCTTCTTGTTCTGTCTTGATGACCAGTCAATTGTAATTTCAGAGTTTTACCAAAGAGATGGAAAGCTTTTAGTTGAGCTTTGTAGACCTCAGTAATTGCATCATAGACTTCTTGTGGAGTTAGGGATTTGGCATTACTCCCAAGAATGGTCAAGTAATCCTCTCTGAACCTTGCAAATACTTCATCCATGTCTAGACTAAAGTTTTTATCCAGCCAAGCATCATAATTTCCATCTTGTTCAGCTTCATTTACTATTTTGGATGTTGTTCTTGAACCTCTGTTTGATAGGAGACCATGATAGCTTGGTAATCTTGATTAGACATGTTGGAGGTGAGAAGCTGCTGTGAGAATTGAGCAAGTACATACAATTGATCAACTAATATATCATGGATAGTTGTAGGTTGAGCTTCTGTCTCCTATAGCCATTGAGAGATCAAGTGAGGTTGTGGTTGAGAAGGGTTGGAAGTGGATGGTTGATCTGTTGGTTTTGGGGTAGAGGGTGGATCTACAATAGAACCACCTATGACAAATGTCACAATTTGACTCTTAGGTTGAACCGTGGTTATGACAATTTATTGTTCTCTGCTTGTGGTGGGAACCTCCATTGGAATTGGAAGGGAGTTGACTAGGTTATTGTGTGGCGCCCTCCAAACCCGGGTCAGAAGTTTGGGGTCCACAACACAAACACAATATATCAAACTGTATAAGAAATATTATTTATAATGACCCTGCTTCACAAAACCACAGATCGCAGCAGGTTAAAGTATGAAAACAAGCCACAACCTTAATTATTACATCGTACCAAATCCCAACTAATTTAACTTACAATTGATAACAAAATCATTCTTACAATCTGACTATCTCTTTACCGCATGAAACTTCTGCTAGCTCAACCCAACTCGACTGGAACCTTAGCCCGCACTTTGGACTGAGGAACTTCACTATCATCCATATTCTTTTCAACTGTAAAGTATATAAAAGAATCGCAAGGGTGAGCTATCTAGCTCAGCAAGTCATGATAACGATAACTGAGGTTAAACAATGATCAAATGAGATAATTCAAAGGAATCAAGTTTCTTTTTAACTATTCATTAGAATTGGATATTCATTTTAAGTTTTAAAAACCAAGGTTAGGCTGCTGATCAGTCATGCACTAACCCCGAGCACGCACACAGCACTGCTCCAATTACTGGATCCAAGGCACACATTGGCCTAACTTGACCATTGGTATGGTCTGACCATGAATCTGGTCCGTATATATAAAAACTATCCAATCCTAAAGTAGTTCAATATGATAACAATATGATTCAATAAAACAAGATCATAATCGATGATGGTTAAACATTTGCATAAAAATGTAAGAAAACTCATGGATATCTCAAGGGTATATCAGGGTATATATAAGAAACGGTTTTCAGTTTGTACAAGGGTCAGGTATCAAGCCAATAATGATTTTTCAGGATATGGTTCTTTGATGTTACTAAGAATGATTGGAGTATAAAAGTTTCTATGTTTTCAAACCATTTTCTTTTGGTGTTTGGTGTTTGGTAGTTAAACATTTGGGAAATAGTATCATATTGGTGTGATTTGGTATCTTAAGGATCAACAAAGGATGGTTTACAAAGAATAAGGCTTACAGCTCAAGATCAAGAAAAATCAGGGTTCAAGGGTAAATAGTCTAAAGCACTTGCAATATAAAACAGGAGTTATTTTGCATAATAACGACATGTTATAAAACAGTTCGAAAATATTTGTGATGTATTTTGGAGAAAAGTTCAGAAATACTTGCCTTACAAGGCTTTACAACTATTACTGATCAACTCTGAGCCGACTCTGCTGCTCAGGTTCAAACGTCCAACCACTAGATCCCATTGGATTTGACTTCGACACTCAAGTCTTTCTGTTGAAACTCTACTGAGCTCGTCGACTGACCACTATGTTATCTTTAGTCTATCATCCACTTTCAGGTTCTCGACTATAACCTACAGGGTCGAAATACCCTAGGTTAGACGTCTAGGTATGCTTGACATATCCTCGATACTGATTCTTACCCAAAGATATTCAAACCCGACTCGTAATTATTCATATTAGAATAACACATAAAACAATTAGGATTCACATTCTCGAAATCGATCCAGTGTTTATTTTCAGAAAATACGTATACTCGTCATTTTACGAAATTAGGGTTACTGTGTTTTGGTCAAAACATACAACACCACATATAATACGGTTCTGTATAAAACATACGTATAAGTATTTACTTATACTCGCTCGACATCCCGATAATCTTCGAATACGCTTCGTATTTTCGTAATTCAGTTTCTTGGAAATCGGGCAGCGTTCCCTTTGTTTATCGGACTACCCGTCGAAACATCATCGACGACAAATCTCAAACACAACAATCGCAATAATTATCCAATCACTGCTTCAAACCAACAATGTCAATCAAAATTCACACATTTTCAAGTTCCAATTCAATCACAATTATTAATTATTACTCGTATTTTATTTTCATTCATTTATTTTCAAATTATTAGGACTCAGATATATATCATCATCGTCCACCGTCCGCTCGTCGAAATTCATCGCGGACGGCGGTAAAATTCGTCGGTGCCCGAATAATTCCAGGTTTCCACACGAATTTCGCCGATAAATAATTAAATAACTTTCTGCACGAAGATTACATCACAAATACTAATCAAATTTATTCCTGCAGAAAACAAACCGAATTAAATTATCAGAAACCACAGTACATACACAGCATCCAAATGAACACACGCGCGACGGCCACCACGCCGGAAAACACACGGCGGTGGCCGGAAAGAAAATAGGGGACATCAGCAAAACACAGCAAAATACACACAACTGCTATGCATATGCAGGTATATATATACTTAGGTATATACATCATAAACGGAGCAAGATACCAATTCAAGGTTAACACCGAGCAGCAGCCGAAAAGAGGCCAACCACCGGCAACTGTAAGAGGAAGGAATCGGAAAAATAAAAAGAAGAAGAGGAGAATCAAGTGGGAGAGGCAAGATCGAGAGATTACGGGAGAGAGACAAGCCACGCCGGAGAGAAGACAGAACAGGGGGGTACATCCCCTTTGTTTTGTATTTTTTTTTATATACTACAGCAACACAATTTACTGTCACGTATCACAATAAGGAAGGAAATGCCTCCACGTGTCCTGTATTTCCAATTACAAGCCCGACTTTACTCGAGATTTATAATTTAGCGAAATAAAATGCACAAAAATAAAACTTAACAAATCTCCGAAATAATTTTATAACGCTATAAATATCCCGAAGTTCACAAAAACATAAATTTCATAATTTAAAAATAATTTCTGAAACGCAGTATATACCCGTATTTCACATTTAACGAACTGAGGTGTACTTAAAACAGATTCAGAAAATCATGAAAATAGTATTAAAATATTACAAATATCCCGAAGTTAATAAAAACATAAATTTTGGAATTTTAAAATGATTTTTAAAATGCACTTTATATCCGCTTTTATCAATGAAGCGAAACAACGAGCGCGTGAAATTAATCCCGAAAATTTCCAAAATAATTTTAAAATTCTCGGAATATTCCAAACTTAAATAAATATGAGTTTCATAATTTTTGAAGAATTCTAGAATTAAGTATGGATTTCACAAATAAAAGCATTCAGAAAATCATTTAAAGATAAATAATTAATAAAATATTGATTTCCTAATTTTATAAAATCCTAAAAATAATTATTGTAATTATAAAATCATAAAAATAATTTTAGAAATATTCCCAATATTTATGCAAATAAATTTGCACTAAATCCACTTTTGAAAGTGAAAATAATTCAATATGATCCCATAATTAATCGCACGGACAACCCAATACACTATAAATCACATATAGATAATAATTAATAACACATAGCGGTCAAAACCAACATACATATCTTATTTATTTAATAATTTCCATAATTGCACAATTAAATAATTAAAAAGAATACACAAGTCATTATATCCTCCCCCCCTTAAAAGATTCTGTCCTCAGAATCTAGTCTAGTTACACAAGTGAGGATTTTTGTCATGCATATCTGACTCTAGTTTCCAAGTAGACTCTCCTATTCAAGGATTTCAAACGTACTTACTATAGATATACACTCATTTTCAATGAGTTGCCTTGAACGATCAAGGATTTAGATCGATCACTATATACAAAACAAACTTGGAAAAGAGCCCATTGGTTCCTAATCACTCACTTTATTCAAATCAGATACTTAACGCTTTAACATTAACAGGTTAAAACACTATATGTGCACACTATTGTGCTGGTAACGTCAACTCATGAATCACTTTATCTATATTTAACAATACTTTGAATGGTTCACTAATTTTAGGACTTGACATGTCCCTTCTACTTAGATTTATCCAATCTCTTTCAAGACGACACTTTTACTAACACTACTGGTCCTATTTCTATACTCATACTTTCTCTCAATACAATTTCATCTTCTTTCTTTGTCCACTCCGAGCTGCTTTAACCAATTGCACTACGCTCTTGGTGTGTAGAATTAACTTAGAATTTAACAACTTCCTTTCTCTCACTTTATATCAATAAAAAAAATGGGAATTTACACTCGCGTTCGCATGAAGCTTGGTAAGGTAGCATTCCAAAGCTGACATCGATGATAAATAATCATTCCAGTGTTTTCTTAAAACTCAATCTCTCAATATATCTTATTTTTCGTGAATCACTTCCGTACTTTGACTCTCCGTTTAAGGATGATAGGCGGTGCTCGTTTTCAACTTGGTTTCTAAACATTTAAACATCTCTTACTCTTTTCCATCAGTTAAGGCTGAAAAGTAGTCTCGTATATCCACGTATTATCACCTTTAAGTATTTAAACTTCAGATTCCACGCTTTCCTATTTGTCTATTAACTCCTCGGTGGTCTTAATTACATCCAATCTTCTCTGTCGGCGTAGTGCATATGTTACCCTACAGCTTTGCTTAGGTAGTTGTTCATGGATCAATTCAGAATCTTTTATTAATCTTAGTCAAAATTCCATTCTTGAAGACTCAATGTATAGTTTCCTGAACAGCTGAAGATGTTATCAATAAATACAATTCAGTTATCTGAGTACTCCTTGTACAACATGTTCCTTAATTCCTTATAAATAACTGATACACTTGTTATTTCCCATAATATCACCGGAGCTTGCAATACTCATAACTCATTTTAATCGTAACCTCTAATATGTTCTCAGGTCGGATTTTAAGTTAATCCCCGAAACATAACATACTTCTTGAATTAGGTCTTGTAAGTAATTAATTCTTTATAGGGTCACTTATTCTTATTGGTTGTTTTGTTCAACTCCCGATAATCAGTACATAATCTCATAATTTCATTCCTTTTCTCCATCAATATTACTTGTACACTTTACGATTCGATTCTTGTAAAACCACTCTTTGGTCTGTCTTGTCCACTAGGCTTTCCAATACTTCGTCCTAACCCTTTGACATGTCCAACACCTCCTGATCTATCTTAAAATTTCCTTCTTATACTTGGTTATCACTATTTTTCTTTAAATTTCTATATATCTTGGCGTTTCTTTACTAATTAAATACTTATTATTGTGAATTCCATGTGGGATCTTATTTCTTAATTCTTCTACTTGTAGCATCCAAGTGCTGGAAGAAAATTTGGAGATATCGTGATCGTTCTCCTGGGCACATAAATTTCCTCTCACTACTGCTAACGTCGTGATCCATTATCTTCTTTTGATATATCCTTATCTTTCTCTTGACAACTTTGACTGAAAGGTCATACTATCCATCTTTGCTCCTGTTTGGATTATAAACTCTGACTCCCAATTCCAACTTCTAAAATTCCATAGATAATTCTTCTGGTGCAGTCTCTATGATCGTTCTCTCCTTTTTGCTTATCGCTTACTACTACATTTGCTTTTGCTCGTGAATACATACTTCAAACTCTTAGGGTCCGTATATATCTTACACTTTTCTTCATACATATCATGTTTCCCAATCTTTCAAAGAAAATATTATTACTGTTAGTCCCAATTATGAGTAAGATACTTCTGCTCATAGGGTTTCGGTTGTCTAGGTGTATATACAATAACTTTATTGTGCTGCATCAATATACATCCTATTCCCTTATGAGAAGTATCACTATGAACTGCCAACCCTCCTTAATACCTTCAAAGTGAATAAGCAGGTGACGTAACCATTCTTTTATTTATTTCTACAAAACTTTCTTCACCCTTCTACATTTCATACTCACTTATTGTTTTTCTTAATTAGCTTCATCAAAGGCATTGCAACTTTCAAGAAACCTTGTACAAATTTTCAGTATAGCCGGTCCATGGTAAAACTTCTTAATTTTGTTGGTGCTTTTGCCCCCCCTTTTTTTTAATTCATGGTGACTTTAATTTCTACTGGATCTCTTCTAATCTCCTCCTCACTAATTATTTATGCTTTCTATCATCAGAACTTTCAACTTGCAAATTTACATACAACTTTTTTCTTCTCCGACTCCTCCGTTGTTATTAAATACTTCGCATGGTCCTCCATTGAATTTAAGTAACACAAATACAACTTATCCAGATATCCCTTAAAGATTATTTCCATAGGTTCAATATCACTGGTATATTGGTTAATCCAAATGACAATACGAGAACAGTACTTGGTTCTGAAAATTATCTTTGATATATCCATAGGTTTAATCTTTAATTGGTGAAATACCAAGTCTTAAATCAATCTTGTAAAAGTACTTTGCTTCTTGCAATTGATCGAACAAATCATTGGGTCAAGGTAATAGATACTTGCTCTTGATAGTAAACCTGTTAAGCTTTCGCTAGTCGACGCATAATCTCATACTTCAATTTTCTTATTAACAATTAGTACTGGTGCACCTTATAGGATATGCTGGGTCTAATCGCTTCTTCTTCAAATATCTTTTGCGTCTACTTTGCTAACTTTCTCATTTTAACTGGTGCCATTTTTGGTAAGGCCGTAGTCACTGGCTTCGTCGCAGGCGTTAAGTCAATCGCAAGCTTCACTTCTCTATCTGGAGGAAATATTGATAACTCATTTGGAAACATGTCTTGAAACTCTTTAATTGCTATAAAATCTTCAAATTTTGTTTGCTTCTGACTTTTATTTATCTCATAATCACCATAATGCTCACATCTTGATCACCGTAATCATTATTAATAAATTCTTTTCCTTCTTTCATCTTCTGAACCTCATCACCTTCTCATTTGGCGTCTTCAGAATTATCTTTTCATCACGACGGTCTGTCTGGACATCACGCTTTAACAATTAATCCATTCCTTAGAATAATATCAAATCCTCTTATCTTCCATGATATCAATTCTTCACAACTTATTGCCAGGAATCTCAATTTCACCATTGGTACTCACTTATTTAACAACCACACGTTCTTGACTTGCTAGTCCTTTAATTACAATCTTATCAATTTAATAGGGTAATTCATCTTATCAACAAAACCTTGACAGATAAAAAATTAAGTGTCTCTCATATCTTTTAATACTTTAACAAATAAGGTATTCCCTTAATCATCCATGTCATCACAGTTTCTCGTTCTTGGAGACGTATTCCTCATTGGAGTAGATTCCCTTGACTCTTAGTGCATCTCTGACTGGGCTAGTGATTTGCAATTTTCGTCATATGCCTTTGTTTGTTTCCCATGCGTGAGAAGTAGATGGAACTTTACCCGCTTGGTCCATAGTTCGTTGATTTCTGTTTGAAATTTTTTTACAAAGAACGACAGTACAACGAAGCAACTAGAAGGATTCACAATTCAACAAAATTGAGAGTTGAAAAGAAAGAAGAAACAAAGATTTGAATATGAATGAGACAACCACATTGATACTTAAGATGGCCAGTCTTTCGTACCATATGGCATACAGCACATGATTATGTGGCGTCCCACCCGACTCTTCGTCATTCTGACAAAGTGTGTCATCATAATATTGTTTGTCCCAATCAGAAAGCAAAACTTGAGGGAAGCAAATGAGTTTGAAAGGAATGGAATATCCTCCTTTTCGATATTATAGAAAAGAGTTTATTTGAGAAAAGAAGTTCATACATTTTTAAGAATTGAGAAGGAATATATGCTGTAATATTGAAAACTAGAACGATACCATTAGTCACCATCCACATTTCACTTGTATTCCTTTTCCGAGCTTGTTCGATCATATCCCAATTGTATCATATAACAACTTTAGAAAGTACACTGAAATGCCTTCGCAAATTAAGCATTATAGTAGATTCTTACTTGTTAAGTCTTGCATTTGTAACGTCGCACCTACACGTATAATACTTTAACAATTCGATCATAATGGCATTCTTATAAGATAAGCACGAGTTTCCTCTTTTTAATTTGGACTAACCATGAATCATTCAACATAGCGATCTTTTTACTAGTAATTTTTTTCTTTTTGAAAAGTCTGGAAATCTTCCCAACCTTCTTCGATCATGCTCAGGCTTCCGTTAAATCAATGAATTCTTCGAACTCTGATAATCCCAGTAATTGGATGAATAGTTACTCCATACGCTGGTTCTGTTGTTAATCTTATCAGATAATACTTGCACCTTGCTATTAGAAATAATTAACTTCTTCATAATCACAGGTTATCTCGTTCTCCGAATTAACAATACTGAGTCTGAAACAGCATCCTTCCAGGTAATCTGGGTCTTTTAACAAACAAGAAACTCAAGTAGTAACTTGATAACCAAGGTTTAAAACTTATATTATTCAAAAAGACTTTTAGAAATTTTGTAAGGAAAAATCTTTTTCGAAAACTTATTTAAAAAGTTTGGAAAATCACAAACCTGGTTGTCCTTATAAGTTGGTTGTTGTCCTTCTGACCTATAACAAAGTACCAAATAAATAAAAAAAAACATTCACATAAAGGTCCATTCACTTCAATCTACTTTATCTCCTTTTTCGTGTCCACTTACCTTCCTTAATCGACGAAAACTTCAATTGTCGTTGCATACTATCTTATTTGTAGCTTCACATCAAAGCTTCCATACTGGTAATACTCCCGACATTACCATTGCAGTAATTAAGTAAATCAGGCTATCCAATAGTCAATAAGTCTATTTCATAGAACAAAGTTTGCTCATATCACATCTCATTACTGCTTTACATATCACATTTATCATATCCTCATCATTTAATTTCACAAAAATTTCAGGTTTATACTTTTCTCTCTTACTCTTTCAAAATTCATCTAATTCATCCCATAATTATTTACGGGTGGCTTAGTCACTAATGGCTTCTTTTAACCCGATAACGGTTATCCTCTGAAACACTTAAATCTCCTCTCTAAACTTCATCTCACCTTTATTTATATCTCAAGCACTCACCATTTACTGTAGCTCTCAAATCCATCCTCGTAGGTACAATCGCGTCATAGGACAAGTTCTCAACTGGGGGTATAAAACAAGATATAGGGTAAACTAAAGAGATACACTCACAGCTGAATGTCCAATAAAATAAAATTAAACCGAGGGAGGTTCTCAAAGAGGTAGTCTCGCATTAAAAGGTAGTAGAATAGCATAGAATAGCTTGAAGAGGTGCAACTGTCATAACAGAAGGTAGTGCCATTAATACTGATGGAGGAACAAGGTGCAAATCCAATCTGAGAGAAGATGACGATCCTTGAACGAAAAACTCCAAACGATCAGATGATACAGGGAAGTCATGATCTACCATTTCCGTTGTCCGGAAATCACGTCACAAGCTAAGAATCCCGAGTCACAATACGAACCATGCCGGAGACCTACTATACAATCGCATTCAACCTCTCAACGTCTTATCTTCTATTTCCTATTCCTAATCCTAACCCTCTACCCAATCCCGACAATCTAGGCTTGTTTCAGTGACTTCTAACCTGTGGCTCTGATACCAACCTGTGGCGCCCTCCAAACCCGGGTCAAAAGTTTGGGGTCCACAACACAAACACAATATATCAAACTGTATAAGAAATATTATTTATAATGACCCTGCTTCACAAAACCACGGATCGCAACAGGTTAAAGTATGAAAACAAGCCTCAACCTTAATTATTACATCGTACCAAATCCTAACTAATTTAACTTACAATTGATAACAAAATCATTCTTACAATCTGACTATCTCTTTACCACATGAAACTTCTGCTAGCTCAACCCAACTCGACTGAAACCTTAGCCCGCACTTTGGACTGAGGAACTTCACTATCATCCATATTCTTTTCAACTGTAAAGTATATAAAAGAATCGCAAGGGTGAGCTATCTAGCTCAGCAAGTCATGATAACGATAACTGAGGTTAAACAATGATCAAATGAGATGATTCAAAGGAATCAAGTTTCTTTTTAACTATTCATTAGAATTGGATATTCATTTTAAGTTTTAAAAACCAAGGTTAGGATGCTGATCAGTCACGCACTAACCCCGAGCACGCACACAACACTGCTCTAAATACTGGATCCAAGGCACACATTGGCCTAACTTGACCATTGGTATGGTCTGACCACGAATCTGGTCCGCATATATAAAAACTATCCAATCCTAAAGCAGTTCAATATGATAACAATATGATTCAATAAAACAAGATCATAATCGATGATGGTTAAACATTTACATAAAAACGTAAGAAAACTCATGGATATCTCAAGGGTATATCAGGGTATATATAAGAAACGGTTTTCAGTTTGTACAAGGGTCAGGTATCAAGCCAGTAATGATTTTTCAGGATATGGTTCTTTGTTGTTACTAAGAATGATTGGAGTATAAAAGTTTCTATATTTTCAAACCATTTTCTTCTGGTGTTTGGTGTTTGGTAGTTAAACATTTGGGAAATAGTATCATATTGGTGTGATTTGGTATCTTGAGGATCAACAAAGGATGGTTTACAAAGAATAAGGCTTACGACTCAAGATCAAGAAAAATCAGGGTTCAAGGGTAAATAGTCTAAAGCACTTGCAATATAAAACAGGAGTTATTTTGCATAATAACGACATGTTATAAAACAGTTCGAAAATATTTGTGATGTATTTTGGAGAAAAGTTCAGAAATACTTGCCTTACAAGGCTTTACAACTATTACTGATCAACTCTGAGCCGACTCTGCTGCTCAGGTTCTAACGTCCAACCACTAGATCCCATTGGATTTGACTTCGACACTCAGGTCCTTCTGTTGAAACTCTACTGAGCTCGTCGACTGACCACTATATTATCTTTAGTCCATCATCCACTTTCAGGTTCTCGACTATAACCTACAGGGTTGAAATACCCTAGGTTAGACGTCTAGGTATGCTTGACATATCCTCGATACTGATTCTTACCCAATGATATTCAAACCCGACTCGTAATTATTCATATTAGAATAACACATAAAACAATTAGGATTCACATTCTCGAAATCGATCCAGTGTTTATTTTCAGAAAATACGTATACTCGTCATTTTACGAAATTAGGGTTACTGTGTTTTGGTCAAAACATACAACACAACATATAATACGGTTCTGTATAAAACATACGTATAAGTATTTACTTATACTCGCTCGACGTCCCGATAATCTTCGAATATGCTTCGTATTTCCGTAATTCAGTTTCCTGGAAATCGGGCAGCGTTCCCTTTGTTTATCGGACTACCCGTCGAAACATCATCGACGACAAATCTCAAACACAACAATCGCAACAATTATCCAATCATTGCTTCAAACCAATAATGTCAATCAAAATTCACACATTTTCAAGTTCCAATTCAATCACAATTATTAATTATTACTCGTATTTTATTTTCATTCATTTATTTTCTAAATATTAGGACTCAGATATATATCATCATCGTCCACCGTCCGCTCGTCGAAATTCATCGCGGACGGCGGTAAAATTCGTCGGTGCCCGAATAATTCCAGGTTTCCACACGAATTTCGCCGATAAATAATTAAATAACTTTCTGCACGAAGATTACATCAAGAATACTAATCAAATTTATTCCTGCAGAAAACAAACCGAATTAAATTATCAGAAACCACAGTACATACACAGCATCCAAATGAACACATGCGCGACGGCCACCACGCCGGAAAACACACGGCGGTGGCCGGAAATAAAATAGGGGACAGCAGCAAAACACAGCAAAACACACACAACTGCTATGCAAATGCAGGTATATATATACTTAGGTATATACATCATAAACGGAGCAAGATACCAATTCGAGGTTAACACCGAGCAGCAGCCGAAAAGAGGCCAACCACCGGCAGCTGTAAGAGGAAGGAATCGGAAAAATAAAAAGAAGAAGAGGAGAATCGAGTGGGAGAGGCAAGATGGAGAGATTACGGGAGAGAGACAAGCCACGCCGGAGAGAAGACAGAACATGGGGGTACATCCCCTTTGTTTTGTATTATTTTTTTATATATACTACAGCAACATAATTTACTGCCACGTATCACAATAAGGAAGGAAATGCCTCCACGTGTCCTGTATTTCCAATTACAAGCCCGACTTTACTCGAGATTTATAATTTAGCGAAATAAAACGCACAAAAATAAAACTTAACAAATCTCCGAAATAATTTTAAAACACTATAAATATCCCGAAGTTCACAAAAACATAAATTTCATAATTTAAAAATAATTTCTGAAACGCAGTATATACCCGTATTTCACATTTAACGAACTGAGGTGTACTTAAAACAGATTCAGAAAATCATGAAAATAGTCTTAAAATATTACAAATATCCCGAGGTTAATAAAAACATAAATTTTGGAATTTTAAAATGATTTTTAAAATGTACTTTATATCCGCTTTTATCAATGAAGCGAAACAACGAGCACGTGAAATTACTCCCGAAAATTTCCAAAATAATTTTAAAATTCTCGGAATATTCCAAACTTAAATAAATATGAGTTTTATAATTTTTGAAGAATTCTACAATTAAGTATGGATTTCACCAATAAAAGCATTCAGAAAATCATTTAAAGATAAATAATTAATAAAATATTGATTTCCTATTTTATAAAATCCTAAAAATAATTATTGTAATTATAAAATTATAAAAACAATTTTAGAAATATTCCCAATATTTATGCAAATAAATTTGCACTAAATCCACTTTTGAAAGTGAAAATAATTCAATATGATCCCATAATTAATCGCACGGACAACCCAATACACTATAAATCACATATAGATAATAATTAATAACACATAGCGGTCAAAACCAACATACATATCTTATTTATTTAATAATTTCCATAATTGCACAATTAAATAATTAAAAAGAATACACGAGTCGTTATATATTGTCATGTACTCTAGCCTCAAACCTTTGTACTTCTTTCAAAGTACTATCACCTGAATGTGATATACTTGCCATCCCCATAGCAGGATCATCGGCAGTTGAACTCCTAGCTTCAATTGTGAGTGCAATCTCAGCTAGGGTTTTGAGGGGAGTTGTTCCTGCAAGAGGAACCTCCAATTAAATTGGAGAGGATTTAGATAGATCCCCCTCAGGAGTACTACCCTCAAACCTTACAACCTGTGAAGGTTGATTTGCACATGAAGGTGCATTTGGAAGCACCAAAGGGTCTTTAGTAAAAACTGATGAAACCCCTGTGTTTGTGTTGGTGTCATCAAGGTCTACCCAGCATATATCCTCTCACTAACTAAATTTTGGTCCTGGGTGGTGAGCACAGTTTCTTGAACCATGTCACTTGATGTAGGCAACTATTGAGAATCAGATTCAAGAGTTTAATTAAATGAAGAAGAAATTTGAGAAATTAGATGTTGAATCTGAGAATTGAGTGTTGGCAGCTCCCCCTAAGTAGATGAGGGAGCTTCAAAAGATGTGCTCTCTTTGTGTGTGCCATCCTTATTTCTTCTTTCAAACACTTGAATTTGTTCAAGTGTTGGTGCAGACTCTTTACAAGGTGCATTTGGGTGGATGCTTTTTTCAATAGAGACACCCTATTGGGAGGATGCCTCTAGAGTCTGTTTATTTCCCTGATTTACAATTGCATCCTGTTAGTGGAGTGTAAAGGTGGCTTGAGTGGTTAACTCAGTTTGTTTTGCCTTCTTTGTTTTCTTGACCAAGGGTGACTCTTGTTCTGTTTGATCCTCACCACTCTCATTAATTACAGCTAAAGGTGCCTGCTTTCTCTTCTTTTTACTCACTTCACCCTTTTGAGAAGATGAAGTGGTTGGTTTCCTAGCTTCTAGTGGTACAGAAGGAAGTGTTTCAGCTTAGTAAGGCTCCAGTTGGTTGTGCTGTATATGTACTTCTACAGGGACATGAGCCATTGATGTACTCGGTTCAATATTAGACCTCATGTCAGGAATAGGGTAAGGGTAAGTCCTGAATCCTTCCATCATAAATGGAGTAATTTTAAGACTTATAGGTACCTTATTTTTAGTAAAAAGTGCAAAAAATAGAACTTTGGACACTTTCTTACAATTGCCTATTTTAGTACTATCTATACCATTAAGCATATGAATGTCATGCACTTTATGATTTAAAGCAGACATTATAAAACTAGGAAAGAAGATTTCCTTACCTCTTGTAGCTAGGGGCATTGTGATCCTAGTGCTAAGTTCTTCCAGGATCAATAAACCCACATTCAAGTGTCTGTTATGAGCGATGGAGAACACCAGCTTCTGGACCACACTTGATATGTTGTCATATCATGTCTTTCTGCAAGTGAAGGCCCTCACAATAGAATCAAACAAGAAAGACCAATCCCTTCTTAGGCACTTCTTGTTCAGGCTAGCAAAGTTGATTCTTTCACTATAGTTGATGAAGTCCATGAACTCAGCTAGCTCATCCTGTGTTGGAACTTCCACCATATTTTCAGTTGGAATGCCCAAAGCTTGATTCACATCTTGCTCATTAAACTCCACATGTTGGACTCCAATAGAGCAGTTCACCACAATAGATACAGAGTTATATTGCATAACTCTCCCCACTACAACTATTGTCCAGAATTCATGCAGAATGTCCAAGTAAAGTATGGGATTGGCAGATAGAGCTCCTACAAGATAAGACTTAGACAAAAATTTAACAAACCCCTTGAAATTGTCGGGAGCTTGATTAGCATCTGTAAAAGTGAGATAGTTGGTTCCATCCTTGGGGATTGCAGCTCTAACATTGTTTAGTGCCATTTTAGAGGAGTAAATTTGAGGGGTTAAGAAAAATTAGAGATAAAGAGTTAGAAAACGAGAGAGAGCGGTTGAGAATTGGAAAAATTAGGTCACTTAGAGATCTCGAAGGCGTAAAGAGGTATATGTCGAGATGTTTGGGTATTTATAGTAAAAGGTAAATGACTTATCGAGAAGTAAAAATAAATGTTTGGAATTTGCTTATCGAGAAGTCATATAGAGAGAATAGATACATATCAGTATTTCATTTTCCTGACTCTTATCAAGAACTAGAAAATGACTTGTCGAGATGTCAAATAAATACCCAATTTGTTCTGAATGAACTGAATTGTTTCTAGTTTTTATTTGAATAAATCAAAGTAAAATCAGGCTAATTTTTTCAAAAGTATTTTATCAAAATAATTTATTAAATTAAATTATCTCAGTTCTGAGTTATTGATAAGTCTAAAATTTATACTTGTAGAGAACTCTGTGAGTTAGCACTTATATGGAACTCTAAAATGACTTATCGATAAGTCATAATAAAGCTCGTCGAGAAGTCCTTCGAGAAGTCAGAAAAATGACTCATCGAGAACTCACTAGAGAAGTCTTAAACTGGCTTGTCGAGAAGTCAATTAGACTTATCGAGAACTCGGTTCTCTATATAATTTTTGATCTTTTTGATTCTGCCTTGTGCTAATTTTACACATTGAATTTGCAAATCAATATTTAGACGATTTTCTTAGAATTGGAAAAATTCCAAGCTAAATTTTGAATTCGAAAAAAAATATACAAAGATTTTGAAATATTTATAACTCATATTTTAGTTAATTTCCAATTAAATGAAATTGATTTTGATTTATTAGAAATCAATCTGCTTCAAAACATTAGCTGAGTTCTTGTCTTTCGGAAGAAAAATTTAGCATTCCAATTTCACCTATAAGTTTAGTGAAAGTTTCTTTATCCAAAGGTTTAGTAAAAATGTCAGCTAATTTTTTTCTGTTGGAACAAAAATAATCTCAATGGTACCATTTGCAGCATGTTCTCTAATAAAATGGTACCTTACATCAATGTGCTTTGTTCTAGAATGATTAACTGAATTAGCTACAATAGATACAGTGTGACAGCCTCAACCCTGGGGTCAGGAATTGACGTCACCAGCAACAATAATAATAAACATAATATAATCCAAAGCATTAATTATACCTAACCATAACCCCTTTGCCAAGAGCTTTTCGAGGTGCAAGTATGATTTAGGTTATGACTAGCACAACTCAACTTACAACAATCATCCTGACGCAGCTAACTTAATACAGCAACTCAATAGACCATCTTTGGTCCAACACAACTACCTCAGAGGGGCCTGACACGAAAGGAGCTGGAACTCTACCCTGACTACCGCACAAAAATCTCCTAGGCATCTGCAATACATATGTAAAATATTCTGCAAGGGTGAGTAATCAATTGCTCAGCAGAACCACTATATGAATAACAATAAGACAGTTTACAATCAAACAGTGATAGGAACAAAGATTATAGCTCGTTTGCATGATATGTAAAACAATTCATAAACTGGATATCAAAACTAGCATGCTCTATAAAACAATAACATCAGTAGTGTACTGTGTATAAATACCAGAGTTTAATTTTAGCATGCTATCTTCATTTCCAAATCCACTTGTATAAATCACTTGTTCCATTATGGAACCAAAAAACCCAAATCAGATACTTAGTGGATATGTGAAGATAGTTGATCAGGCTATCAACACCGGACAACTCCCACTACCATCCTATATACCTGTTCCGGAACTCAGAGACTAGCTAGGTCTCTGACCTGCTGGACTCATCAGTTTTATAATGCGCTCAACCGAATTAGCCTCTTATGCCACCTCAATAGGCCTACTCTGGCCCCAATATATCCCATATCTGACCGTTTTATCCAGGTTTCAAAACACTTGTACCTATCTCATTTTCAAAATCATATATTTAACCGGTACACATATAAAATTCATTTCACAAATCATTCCATTCGAGATAGGTACCTTTCGAAGTTACTTTTCCCCAAAACAATTTGAAAACGATGATTTATTATTATAGGGGATACGTAACTTAAAACATTTCTGTTCCATTACGAAAATAAAGCATTTAGCTATTCATATGCATTGAACCATAAAAGAATGGTCAGGGGTACTTGCCTTGTAGAGCTTTACGACTATCACTGACTGATTTTGATAGACTTGAACGTTCGGGCTCTCATGGAAAAATGACTGTCTCACTAGAAGACATCCCTGCTTTGCAGCAATCTATCTCAAGATAGTATCCGGGACTCTGAGGGTTTTTCGCTTGGGAACCTCGAGGCACTTGCCGACTGATCACTAGATTATCTTAGTTCGATATCAATTCCTGAGTCCTTTGACTAGAACCTACAGAGCCGAAATACCCTACGTTAGACGTCTAGGTATGCTTGACATATCCTCGACACGAATTCTACCCAATGATATTCAAACCCGACTCGTAATTATATACATTATTACAATACAATAACACACCCAACAGTCAGAGTTCACGTTCTCGAGAAATCGGTTTGGTGTTCGTTTTCAGAAATACGTATACCCGTTATTTTACAAAATTAGGGTTACTAGATTTCGACAGCACATTCATCACAACATACAATCAGGTTTCGTACAAAATATATGTATATACTTATTTATACCCGTTCGACGTTTCGATAATTATAGGGTACGTCCCACATTTTTGAATTTAATTTCCAAAAATCCGGGCAGCACTTTCTCTTTTTATCGGCCTACCCGTCGAACAACTCAACGTCAACAATCACATCAATCCACAAGTTTTAATACCACATCAACTCCACAATCTCGTAATTATTTACATACAACTCCAATATATAATTTATTTTCAAAAACATTTTATACAAATCATTTTATTTATTTATAAAATTTAGGACTCAGGACATTGTCATCACCGTCCACCATCCGCTCGTAACAAGTCATCGCGGACGGCGGCAAAATTTCGTGGGTACCCGATTAATTCTCGGGTTTCCAACACGAAATTTCGCCGATTAAGTCATATTTCCCGCAAAAAATATTTTTATATCTTGAAGTTTACTCAAATACTTTATCTGCAGAAAATAATTAAACTAAACCAAAAGTACAGGACCAACAGAACTGAAATCACGCAACATCAGCAACAACATACACGCGCAGCATGCACACACACATCACACTTCAACCGAACACAGGTGGCCGGAACCACAGGCGGCCGAAATCACCACAGCAAGAAACACACACACATGACGCACACACACAATACACACACAACCACACACAGATATGTACATATATATACATGCCCGAATAAGAACCGAACAGAACATGGGTAACGGAGATGCAGCCGGAGGCTCACCGGAAAAATATAACGGGGAACAGGAAAAAAGAAATCGAGGAAAGAAAATGAACAGATAGAGATAGAGGATTGTGAGAGAGAGATTGTGAGAGATTAGGGAGATTAAGAGATGAACACAGGGGAAGGGGGAGACAACAGGGTAAGCTCACACGAGTTTATCCCTGTTTGCTATATATATTTTTTTATCAAATAACAGCCAATCACAGCGATACACCCATCCTACCAAGTACTGGAAGCTTGACACGTGTCTTTATTTTGCTTGAAAGCCTTTTATTTTATCCAGCGTTTCGATATCTACGAACCTAGGTGCACTTAAAACGATTTCAGAAAATTACGGAAACAGTTTCAAAATATTATAAATATCTCGAAGCTAATAAAAACGTAAATTTCATAATTTAAAAACAATTTTTGAAATACAATTTGTACCCGCTTTTATCAATTACATGACTCGACGCGCGGGTAAAACTTACTCCGAAAATTCCGAAAATAATTTTAAAATTCCCGGAATATTCCCAACTTAAATAAATACGAGTTTCATAATTTTTGAAGAATTCGGGAATTAAATACAGATTTTACAAATAATTGAAATCAGAAAATCGTACATGACTAAATAATTGATGAAATATTGATTTCTAAATTTTATAAAATCCCAAAAATTTATATTATAATTATAAAAGTATAAAAATAATTTTAGAGATAATTCAAATATTTATGCAAATAAATTTGCATTAAACCCCCTTGTAAAAACAAAATAAAAATCATACCACCCCATAATTAACCACACAACTCAATACCATCCACTTGTCATCACATATACATAGTAGCAAAACAATAACCCGCTGACAGAACCCATATACATTTTCTATTTATTTAATTATTCAACAATTGCACCCATAGATAAAAATAAAACACATATAGCTAACAAAACCTATACACATATATTATTCATTTAATAATTCCATAATTACATATTTAAATAATACAGAAATACACGAGTCGTTATATACAGCACTAATATTTTCACACATAATTGGAATTTTGTGTAACACTAGGCCATAATCCATTAGCTGATTTCTAATCCAAAGCACTTGAGCACATTAACTTCCAGCAGCTATGTATTCAGCCTCAGTTGTGGAAGTTGACACATATTGTTGTTTCTTGCTATACCAGGATACAAGTCTTTGTCCAAGAAACTGACAGCTTCCACTATTACTCTTCCTGTCAACCCTACATCCATCAAAATCTGCATCCGTGTATCTATTAAATCAGACCTTAATTCGGTCAGAAAATTATAAAGCAACAAATCCTGACCGAATTTCGGTCAGGATCCTAGTCGAAGCCTCCTGGTCGAAGTACTGCACTAGTAGAAGCCATGGGAGCTTAATTCTGTTAGAATAGTGCTGATACTGACCGACATTCGGTCAGGATTCTGGTCGACCATTTCTGACCCCAACAGTCCACGACCAGGATTAAAAAGGGGGCATAATTCGACTAGGATCCTGACCGAAAGGGAGTCCTGGTCGAAATTGGTCGAAAATTTTATTAAAAAAAGAAAGAAATAAAAAAGAGAGAAAAGAGTTGTGGAAATTTTCTTGGACATTCAGAAAATTAAAAATTTCTGAAATAAATTCCAGAAAAATACAAGAAAAATACAATAAAAATTTCAGAAAAATTAATTATTTTCTGAAAAGGTAAGGAAAAATTCCTGTAAATTAAGGAAAAATTCCTGAAATTAAGAAAAAAAATCCTGTAAATTAAGGAAAAATTCCAGAAATTAGGGAAAAATTATTGTAAATTAAGGGAAAATTCCATAATTTAAGGGAAAATTCCTGTAATTTAAGGAAAAATTCCAAAATTTAAGAAACAATACCAGGAAATTCCTAAAAACAATAATGCGCTACCAGTGAAGGTAGTAATTTTAATACAAATAATTAATCGACTTGATCCTATAAAGACCTCAAACACATTAATTTATATTAACATAAGATATTAAAAAAATTACATTATTGGAAAAATATTCTCACCCAGCTTCTAATTTAAATTTACTAAATGTAGAATGTGACGATGTTTTTTCAGTATTTTTTGAATAATGGGCCAAGTTTTGATTTCAAATTCGAAATAAACTAAAATGAATTGACTCATTATAATTCAAACTTATCTAAATATGTAATACTGTTGAATATATTTGAGATATCATGTGTAATATGTTTCATGTTTAGTTCTCAGATCTTAATAAACAGGAAATATCAGTACTTACTGGAATCAGGACTTACGGGAAGTCGGAACTTAAGGATATAAAAAATTAGATTATCAGAAGATAATATCAGAAGATGGATATCAGAACTTAAGTACTGGAGGACTTATAGTTAAGGAAGGAAGCTGATTTACAGGAAAGAAGATAGAGACTAATACAAGAAAAAGATATGCAAGGAAAGAGTTCGAGGACTAGAAGAATTATAAGATATCTGGTTGATATATTTTAGGAGACAAAATTATATTCCATATCAACTAGAAGTTATCTTGTAATTTTGTGTCTATATAAACACATACATAGGTTTACTCTATAAGAGTTACGATTATCGAGAAGATCATATATTGTAACTTCGCAGCTCTCGTGATATTTGTTCATCACTGAGAGAGAACAGTTCCATTGTAACAGAGTTTGTTATATTGAATACATCTGTTTTCTGTTACTTGTGCTTTAAATCGATTTGATTTTATTCTACACTGTATTCAACCCCCTGCTATAGTGTTGTGTGACCTAACAAGTGGTATCAGAGCCTATATGTTAACACGCATACAGTAAAGATCCAAAACAATCATGTTAGAAGAAGCAGAAAATCCAACCAAGCCCGCTAAAACTGAAGAAACTCCAAAGACTCAAACCCATAGTTGATATGAGACTATCAGGGTTCCCATGTTGAGACCGTATGAATATCCCATATGGAAAGTAAAGATGGCTATGTTTCTGGAAGCTATAAATCCAGAATACCTTGACAGAATTAATGAAGGACCGCATAAGCCAACCAAGCTCTCTATTGTAGTTGTAGATCAGCCAGCAAAGACCATACCAAAGGAGAAAAGTGAATACACAGCTGAAGGTATCTCATCTATTGCCAAGGATGCAAAGGTAAGGCATTTGCTGCATAGTGCCATTAATAATGTCATGTCAAATAGGGTAATTCACTGCAAGACTACAAAGGAAATATGGGATGCTTTGGAGACAAGGTGTCAGGGAACTGATGCAATCAAGAAAAACAGGAGGACTATACTCACTCAAGAGTATGAGCACTTTGACTCAAAAAGTGATGAGTCATTAACTGACTTATATATAACAGGTTTGTCAAACTCTTGAATGATCTGTCACTGGTGGACAAGGAATATGACATTGAAGATTCAAATCTAAAATTCGTTTTAGCTCTTCCTGAAAGTTGGGATTTGAAAGCTACTATTATAAGAGATAACTATGTTCTTGATGAAACTACTCTTGATGAAATTTATGGAATGCTCAAGACTTATGAACTTGAGATGGATCAAAGAAGCAAGAGACATGGGAGAAAGTCAAGAACAATTGCTCTTAATGCAGATGAGGAATCCCCCAAAGTGGCTGTCTCAAAGAAAGGAAAAGGAAAAGCTCTCATCATAAAGTCTGATTCAGAATCATCATATTCTGATGATGATGATTCAGAAACTGAAAGTCTAGCTGAAGTAGATGCTGATGAATAGATGATGAAGCTGTGTGCTCTTATGGTGAAGGGTATCACAAAGATAGCATACAGGAAATTCAGAAGAGGAAAGAAGTTTTCCAAGCAAGGTAGAAGTTCAGATAAGAAGGTCTTCAGAAAATCTGAAGGCGAAGGAGGAAAGTCTGACAAAGGAGATTACTTAAATGTCAAATGCTACAACTGTGGTGAGAAAGGCCACATATCTCCTGAATGGAAGAGAGGAAAGAGTGACAAAGGCAAGGAACATGTCACAAAAAAGAAAAGCTGGACAGACACTGTAACACCCCCAAATCCGGGGTCAGGGATCCGGGTTATCACGTGTTCCATTTCCCTTGTCAATACTTAATCTTAACAGTCAGCCAACTACTGCGTACTGTGACCCCACAATATACACACACACACACCACAAGTTATAGTCTCAGAGATGAATACCAAAAATAACACAAGTCATTTTATTCCACAATTAAAATCCATTACACCTCAAAAGGGTACTGAATAAATTTACATTTCTTTGCCATTATTACAATTCATAATATACATAAGTCTGGTACATCAAAAGTTGAAAGCCTGGCCTATTGGTAGATCCTACCTCAGCTACAACGGCATCAACACCTAAAGGAAACTGTGGAACGTTTCCTATCCGCTCGCGAATTGGGAGCTTGATCTTGTTCATCTTGTCTATCTGATGTTGTGTGATGAAAGAAGAAAGCAAGGGTGAGCAACAAGCCCACCGAAATAATATGTATAATAATTTACAATATATGAGCATTCTCATAGTACTCAAGAAAGTCTTGGTTAAGAAGAAATGAACCAAGTTGCTATCTTAACGCGACCAAGTCGCAAAATATTCAGTATATACATATATATACTTTTCAAAATCTTTGAAATCCTCTGCCATGTATAATATACACAGAGTTCCAGTTTATAACTGTATACAAATATCGTTGCAAGGTGATCTCATATATCTAACCTTGTCTCAACATTTTTCTGAAAATCTTTGTCATGCATAAGATAATCATTAACCAGATATAAGTTGAAAAGATAAAGTTACAAGATACCCCAATATACTTATATCTTTTCCAAATACTACTTGAACTACCACCGTTCAAGTTATAATCAGTTTCAAAAGTTCATCACATAGATGAGACTACAAGATAAGACTTGAATAGATTCAATCCTTGAAATATAATTATAAATAATGAAGTTACGAGATACTTCATTAAGTTCCGATATATATATACACCTATATATATATATACATTGTATACACTCCTTGAAAACCTCTGTTATGAAAATTATAAACAGAGTTGCAATATACAATGAATTTGGAAAGGAGAAAACCTTGGCATAAACCTGATATCTTGCTGATCAGGCAAAGATACTAATAAGTAACCTTTTCTACTGTAGATGGATGAATTCCTCGCCGGTCATCACCCTGGCCGTATTAGGACCTCGCGCTAGACCATTACCCGAACACTCACGCGTGGATGGACTGTCACCCAGCCTCTTACACCTTCATAGACCGTACCCCGGCCTGTCGCTTATGCCGACTCAATTAGATGGACTTACTTCCCGAATGTTGGGCAAGTAATCAAAATGTTTTCTCAAAACAGCAACCTCGTTGTGAATATAAAATACACCACAGAGCCGGATCCCTAAGATTTTTGAGCGAATATTCAAGTCTCCTTCGAAAGGAAGATCTTAAATCTGAAAACGAGTTTTGGGATCCGCTCTAACTTTTAAAATCATTTTAAAGACTCGAAAACATTTTTAAGAATGTTTGGAGTAATGCTGATTTAATGAAATAAATCAGTCCCGATATATTAGAAAATATCTGAATATTATTATTTAAATAATATTCCCATAAGGATAATCCTTATAAAAATAATTGAAGTAAAAGTTTTAAAACTTATACTTGAAATGAATAATAAATAACCAAGGATATACTTATACGAAAGTACGATCTTTATTTGAATAATCGAAAATAAGTTTGATTATCGAAACATTATTCTTTAATAAAATAAAGAATATTATTTAATAAATAAGCGGAGTCATAAGTCCTCAAATGAATATTCAAAATAATATTCATTAAATAAAATAAACGGAGTCTTAAGTCCTCGAATGAATATTCAAAATAATATTCATTAAATAAAGTAAGCGGAGTCATAAGTCCTCGAATGAATATTCAAAATAATATTCATTAAATAAAATAAAGTTATCGAATAAACCTTATTCGATTAATAGTTTTGAAAACTATATCAATATATATATATTATACTCGGGAACATCGACTCCCGGTTTAGAAAAATGTTCACCTTTGGGTCCCCTACACTAAAGGTATACGCAACTACTGCTTATCTCTAGCATATGTATTATGCAACTTATAAGCATTGGAATCAACAGATAGGTATCAAGATTATGAAAAAGACATGCATATATCTCATATCAGCATGCTCCAATGTCCCATTAAGAGTTTTAAGGCGATTCTTTCGCGAGTACTCTACCAACTGCCTAATCCACTTTACATAATTGTTGCATACCCCCAATTAGTCACTTAAGGTCCTTAACCAATGTTTCAAAGTAAGGCGAGGGGTAATGGTTCGTTCGTGAAACGCCGTTACTTAAAACGGTCGTTTCTCCTAAACCGTACATCGGATTCAAACGAACCACATATCAAAACGAAGCTTACGACATAATCTAAATAAACATGGAAAAGTCACAGATTCAATAGTTAGCTCTCTGTCCCGAACACTAAGAACAACCAGTTGTATGAAATTGGGCATTACGACGGCTATGTTTACGCGATTACCAAGTTTTAAACCACTCCAAACAACCACCATTCAACTCACAACCAACAATACAACCAACCCTCATCCAAACCTTACTACATCAGTCCCCAAACCTCAAGATTTTCCAATTTATACAACCCCACACATGAACTACTAGCTATACTTAAGTTTCATTAACTATAAACAAGATTTCAACATCCAAATCACTACAAATCCAATCCAAACTCTAAACACACAAGCATCATGCTTCTCATTTACTATAACCATCAAAACCATCTTAATAATCAAATTAAAATTAGGGTTTGGAGGTGTTATAACTTCCTTGGAGTGATTAGAGTAGCTAGGAAGTCATAGGGAGCCTCCTACAAGCTTGATCTTTCCAAAGAAATCAAGAACACAAAGTTAGGTTTTGAAGTTTCTAAAAGTCAGATTGCAAGAACTGTCAAAACAAGGTTCTTACCATGCTTATTTGGACGCGACTTGTGAACAAGAGTTGTAGGCCATCTCAATACCTTTCCAAAGAGCTATAGAACATACTATTTGAGTGAGTATTGAAGGAGATATGGTAGTTTGAAGTTGCTGCTCTGGTTTTGGCCGAGAGCTTTTGTTCTTGGAAAGCAAAAGTCAACTTCTAATTTATGTTTTATGATTTGTTTTTCCTTGGCTTGGTTGCTACCTTTTGTTTTGATTAATTACTTTTAACCATGGTGAATTTTGTGTGGTTTAGAATCAACCAACACTTCCTTCCCTTTTTGTCATGCTCATGTCATCCTCTTATGTCATCATCCCACACTTGTCCTCTTCTTGTAGGTGAGATGACATCACCCTCCACTAACTCTTTGATTAACTTCTAATCACTTGGCTAATGACCGCTGATCTGTTATACGGTTCGCTTAACTTTCGTTCTCGTTTATCGTTTGAGGGATCATACCCGGGATCTTATTACTTGGGTTCCCTTAACCTTTCTCAATACATTATATTCCTTTTATGATCCTCTCTTATAATCCTTAAATTTTAAATCCTTTTTATCATGTTACCTTATACTCAATTCTTTCGGTATCTGGTGGATTTTCGGGAAAAATCAAAGTGTTCGGATTTGGATTCTGACGATCTTTACATACATTTATATACCACAGAAGATCAATAAAAGAACCCCTACATAGTGTGGCATGAAAAGTTTTCTTATTCAGCATAATCAGCAAAATCACTATTCATAAGGGTTTCAAAAATTCCAAAAAAAAATTGGGGTTATTACAGACACCTCAGATTCTGAAGATGAGGAGAACTATGTATTGATGACAAATACTGATAGCAGTTCTGATGCTGCTGAGTTAAAGGTACCTCAAACAACTTATGCCTTTCATACTAATGATATTACTGAGTTGAGATTATATCTTAAAACCATATTTATTAGCTATAGAGATCAAACTTTAACATGTGAAAGATTAACTTCTGAAAATCTTGCTTTTAAAAAGAGGAATGATTATTTAGAAAAAGAGTTAGTTATGTTCCATCAAACTTAGAAGGATAGAGATGATGCTTTCTATGTGAGAGATGAAGTGCTAAAAATGAATAAATCTCTAAAAACTGAGTTAGAAAAGGAGAGAGAGATTATCAGGACGTGGACTAACTCTAGCAGAGCAACTCAGGATATACTCAGTAGTGGAAACTGGAAAGAGGGCTTCGGTTATGGAGTTGAGAAAAGTAAAAAAGGAACTGAACAAGTTAAGCCAATTATTGTTAAATAGACTACTAAGCCAAAGGTATATCTTGTTAAATTTGTAGCTAAAACTATAAAATCTGATTCTGAAAAGATGAATGATATTGAGACAGAAGTGATAGCAGAGTCAACTTATGATAAATTAGAACAGGATAAACCAACTGAAGTTAACATAGGCTTAATGACAAAGAAGCAGCTTAAATATAAGCTGAAAGAGATTACCAGTGTAAACAAGGTAAAGGAAGCTAGGAAAAATAGGAATGGAAAGGAAGGTGTGAATAAAAGTAATAATTATATGCATGTTCCTAATTCTCCTAGAAAGAAATGCTATAACTGTGGAAACTCTAACCATCTGGCTTCTTTTTACAGGAAGAATACGAATATAAACTCCTTACCTTCTAAGTCAGGAGTTAAGAGTCAGTCTGTTAGGTTTAAGCCACAAAATCCTTATTTTCATTGTGGTAGTGTGTGGCATTCCCTTTATACTTGTAAGGAATATCATAGTTTGTACTATGATTATTATCAGATAAAACCTTCTTTGAAGAAAGTTACTTTAATTCCTTCTAGTGTAAAGTATGATGCAAAGTCTAATACTGTCAATACTCATAAGAAAAATGTTAACATAAACTCTGATGTTAAATCCGCTGCAAATGTTAACAAACTTAAAAAGGCCAAAGGATCGAAGCAAGTTTGGGTCCTTAAAACTAACCTTTAGTGGTCTTTGTGATTTCAGGACAACAGGAAGAACATCCTAGTTATGGACAGTGGATGTTCAGGACATATGACTGGAAATAAAGCCCTGCTATCAGACTTTATGGAGAATGTTGGAGAACTAGAAATAAATCAGTAATTGATATTACTGATATGTTAGTGGGAACAAATCAATTAGTTTCTTGAAATCCTGGGATTCATTTCTTATGTGTTAAGAATAGAATATCTTGTAGTAATTAACAGATTTGTATAGAGAGTGTTGTATTCCTGTACCAAGCCTATATAAAGGCTCTTTTACTATCAGATTAATACATCAGACCTATTATTCTAATCTACATGGTATTAGAGCAACCCTAAACAGCCACCTACAACCCTGTTTTTTTTCCTACCCTGTAGTTAAATTTCATCTTCTTCCTTTAAGCCATGTCTGATGAATCATCTGAAATTGTTCAAACTATCACAAAAACCAACACTCATCAACCCCATGTTGAGTCCTACCCTGTTCAAATCACTTCTATCCGATTAAATGGAGACAACTTTGTACGCTGGTCACAGTTGGTTCGGATGTACATCAGGGGGAGAGGAAAAATTGGGTATTTGACTGGAGAAACAAAAAAACCAGCATCTACAGATCTGACTTATTCAACCTGGGATGCTGAAAATTCAATGGGGATGACTTGGCTTGTAAATTCAATGGATGAAGATATTAGTTCTAACAACATGTGCTACTCCACGGAAAAAGACCTTTGGGATAATGTGACTGAAATGTACTCTGACTTGAAGAATCAATCCCAAATTTATGAATTAACATTAAAGCTTGGTGAACTTCGACAAAGGGAAGATACCGTAACCAGGTACTTTAATTCCTTGAAACGCCTTTGGCAAGATTTGGATTTGTTTAATGATTATGAATGGAAATCTAGTGAGGATGCTGAACACAACAGGAAAACCGTGGAAGGATATCGTATTTACAAATTCCTTGCAGGTCTTAATGTTGAATTTGATGAGGTTAGAGCTCGGATCATTGGCCGAACTCCTCTTTCCTCAATCAGTGAAGTGTTTGCAGAGGTACGAAGGGAAGAAAGTCTTTGTCATGTAATGCTTGGAAAAAATATTATTTCACAAGCTGAAAATTCTGCCCTTGCTAGTGTTGATATTACAGCTCACAAGGCTGTTGTACATTAAAAAAGGACCGAAGAAAAGCCACGAATTTGGTGTGATTTCTGCAACAAACCACGCCTCGTGAAACCTGTTGGAAAATTCATGGAAAACCACCAAACTGGAAATATGGTAAATCTGGTGACCAAAATAACCACTTTCCAACAGCAAATGAAGCAGAGACAAGTCCCTTTAACAAGGAGTAGATTAGTCTTCTTCTTAAACTGCTGAAATCATCTAATTCTTCATCTGGTATTCCTAGTGTTTCTGTGGCACAAACAGGTAATATTCCCAATATTTTTTCTAGTCATTTAGTTTCCACTCCATGGATTATTGATTCAGGAGCTTCTGATCATATGACTAGTTTATCAAATTTATTTCATTCTTATTCCCCGTGTTCTCGTTCTAGTAAAATTAGGATTGCCGATGGTAGTTTCACACATATTGCAGGAAAAGGTCTTATAAAATTGACTCAAAGTATAGATCTTAAATCTGTACTCCATATTCTTATACTAGCCTGCAATCTTCTCTCTGTTAGTTCACTCACGAAAGAATCTAATTGTCGTGTTGTTTTTAATGATTCTTATTGTGAAATTCAGGACAGGAACTCTGGGAAGATGATTGGCAGTGCTAAGTTGATTGATGGACTCTACTATTTTGATGATTACTTCAAAAATAAACATGCTCAGGGCCTAAGTACTGTTAGTTCAATTTATGTTCATGATAAAATAATGCTTTCGCACTAAAGGCTAGGACATCCTAGTTTTATATATCTTAAATACTTGTTACCAGATTTATTTAAAGGTTTTGATATTTCATCTTTATATTGTGAGAGTTGCTGCATTTCTAAAAGTCATCGCAATCCTTATCATTCAAAACCATATAAACCTTCAGAACCATTTTTTTAGTTCATAGTGATGTTTGGGGACCTTCTAGAGTTGCTAGTTTAACTCGAAAAAAATGGTTTGCGACATTTATTGATGATCTCACTCGTTTGTGTTGGGTTTACTTGATGAATGAAAAATCTGATGTTGCAAAATTATTTCAAGATTTTCACAAAATGATCGAAACTCAGTTTCGAAGAAAAAATGGTATTCTTCACACTGATAATGGAACTGAATATTTTAATAATTTCTTGGGTGATTTTTTGAAAGAAAAAGGAATAATACACCAGTCTACCTGTGTTGACACACCACAGCAAAACGGAATTGCCGAAAGAAAAAATAGGCATTTACTTGAAGTTGCACGTTCTTTGATGTACTCTATGCATGTACCGAAGTATCTTTGGGGGGATGCTATTCTTACAACTACCTATTTAATCAATCGAATGCCTACACGTGTACTCAAGTATAGCACACCTCTTGATTGTTTCAAAAAGGAATTTCCACTCTCACACATGTATTCTGATTTGCCCTTAAAAAATTTTGTATGCATTGTTTTTGTTCATATTCCTAATAATCATCAATCCAAGCTTGATCCTAGGGCTGAAAAATGTATTTTCATAGGGTATGCTTCTAATAAAAAAGGGTATAAATGCTATAACCCTCAAACTAGAAAGATTCATGTAAGTATGGATGTTTCTTTCTATGAGAAGCAACCTTACTTTCAAAATTCATTTCAGGGGGAGAGTGGGTTGAAAGAGCAAGATAATTTTTTGAATATTTCTCCTAATTCAGTACCCAACTTAATCGTTTCCACACAAGAAGAGTCATCTGTTTTTAAAAATCAGGAACAAAGTGGTACAAAAAATATGTATAATGGGGAAAATACTAGAATTATAGTGCCAAATACTATTTCATCTGAAACAGGGGGAGAAACACTACGACCTAATCCTGAGCTTCTGGTTTATACTCGAAGAAAGTCACAAAATCAGGGGCAACCAACTTTACTTAGCACTGATCAATCTCAACCTCAGGGAACTGGACCTCCAATTATCACGGGTAATTCTCATTCTCCATGTGCTCCAGTGTTACCTAATAACCATGAAACATCTGATCTTGAGATTCCTATAGCCATTAAAAAAGGAACTCGTGCATGCACTAAATATCCCTTGGCTAAATATGTTTCAGATTCGAAACTTTCTTCTAACCACAAAGCATATACTTCAAAAATCTCAAACTTGTTTATTCAAAGAAATATTCAGGATGCTCTTGATGATCCTAATTGGAAATCAGCAGTGATGGAAGAGATGAATGCTCTTAGGAAAAGTGGTACATGGGACACTGTTAGTTTGCATAAAGGTAAGAAATCAGTTGGGTGTAGATGGATTTTTACCATAAAATGCAAGGCTGATGGTAGCATAGAAAGGTATAAGGCGAGACTAGTGGCCCGAGGGTTTACTCAAACACATGGAATTGACTAGCAGGAGACGTTCGCTCCTGTAGCTAAGGTAAATTCTATTAGAGTTCTGTTGTCTTTGGCTGCAAATTTTGATTGGCCGCTATATCAACTAGATGTAAAAAATGCGTTTCTAAACGGAGGGTTAGAGGAAGTGGTATACATGAAATTACCACTAGGGTTTGAGAAAGAAATGGGTTTAAACAATGTATGTAGATTAATAAAATATATATACGGTCTCAAACAATCTCCTCGTGTTTGGTTCAGAAGGTTTGGAAAATGAGTAAAGAGTTGTGGTTATACACAAAGCCAAGCTGATCATACTATGTTTTATAAACACAAAAAAGAAGGTAAGATAGCAATTTTAATTGTGTATGTTGATGACATAATTTTAACAGGAAATGACATCGAAGAATTAAACAAACTTAAAGTTAAATTGGCCGCTGAATTTGAGGTCAAAGATTTAGGCATGCTTAAATACTTCCTGGGAATGGAGTTTGCAAGGTCCAAAGAAGGTATATTTGTGAACCAACATAAATATGTTCTTGATTTGCTTAATGAGACGGGAATGACAGGTTGTGCTCCAGCAGACTCCCCTCTTGAACCCAACTTGAAGTTACTACCCTCCAAAGAGGAAGAAATTCTAGATAAAGGACGGTATCAAAGATTGGTTGGGAAATTAATCTACTTGTCTCATACTCATCCAGATATAGCTTTTGCCGTGAGTTTAGTCAGTCAGTTTATGCACGCTCCTGGACAAACACACTTTGATGTTGTTCATAGAATCCTCAGATACTTAAAAGGATCACCAGGTAAAGGCTTATTATTTTGGAAACATGTTCATTTACAAGTGGAAGCTTATACTGACGCGGACTGGGCTGGAAGTTTAGTGGATAGACGTTCTACATCAGGTTACTGTACGTTTGTTGGAGGAAATCTTGTTACTTGGCGTAGTAAAAAACAAAATGTAGTAGCAAGGAGTAGTGCAGAGGCTGAATTCAGATCAGTTGCTCATGGTGTGTGTGAAGTTTTATGGATTAAAATGTTGCTTGAAGAGTTGAGAGTTGTTCATCCACTGCCTATAAAGTTGTACTGTGATAATAAAGCAGCAGTATCCATTGCTCACAACCCAGTACTTCATGACAGAACGAAGCATGTAGAAGTGGATAAGCATTTTATCAAGGAAAAAATTGAATCTTGACTCATATGCATGCCATACATCAATAATACTGAACAAGTAGCTGCCATACTTACAAAAGGGCTTCCTACAAGACAATTTAACAAACTTATAAGCAAGCTGGGTATGAAGGACATCTTTCATCCAGCTTGAGGGGGAGTGTTGGAGAACTAGAAATAAATTAGTAATTGATATTACTGATATATTAGTGGGAACAAATCAATTAGTTTCCTGAAATCCTGGGATTCATTTCTTGTGTGTTAAGAATAGAATATCTTGTAGTAATTAGCAGATTTGTATAGAGAGTGTTGTATTCCTGTACCAAGCCTATATAAAGGCTATTTTACTATCAGATTAATACATTAGACCTATTATTCTGATCTACAGCTGGCACAAAAGTTTTTTATGGAAATGGCAACATGGGGAAAACTCTGGGATATGGCAAGATCAATCTTGGGAATGTCATTATTGAATCAGTAGTTCTAGTCTCAGGACTTAAACACAATCTGTTGAGTATAAGTCAAATCTGTGACAAAGGTTATCATGTGGATTTCTTTGAAGAACACTCTGTAGTAATAAGTATTTCAACATGCAAAGTGGTTCTGAAAGGATACATGCATGGTAACATTTATAAAGCCAGACTTTCAACAAGTATTGATGGTTTTGCAATCTGTCTATTGAGTAGAGCATCAATTGAAGAAAGCTGGAATTGGCACAAGAAACTCTCTCATTTAAAGTTTAACAATATAAATGAGATTGTAAAGAAAGATCTTGTGAGAGGACTGCCAAAAACAGTATTTGCTCCTGATGGCCTTTGTGATTCATGTCAGAAGGCAAAACAAAGAAAATCTTCTTTTAAGAACAAAACCGAGTCATCAATTCTTGAACCTTATCACCTACTGCATGTTGATCTATTTGGTCCAGTCAATGTCATGTCTATTGCAAAGAAGAAATATGTTATGGTTATAGTGGATGAGTTCACAAGGTACACATGGGTGTACTTCTTGCACAAGAAGACTGAAACTGCATCTACCTTAACTGATCATGTCAGACAGCTGGATAAATTGATCAAAGATTCTGTTAAAATCATAAGGAGTGATAATGGCACTGAGTTCAAGAATTCAATCATGGAAGAGTTCTACAAAGATCATGGAATCAAACAGGAATAATCTGCACCTGGAACTCCACAGCAAAATGGAGTTGTAGAAAGAAAGAACATGACTCTCATTGAAACTGCACGAAAAATGCTTGATGAAGCAAAGCTTCCAACCTATTTTTGGGCTGAAGCTGTGCAGAATGCTTGTTTTACACAAAATGCTCCACTTATAAACAAGCATGGAAAAACACCATATGAGATGGTGAAGAAGAAGAAGCCAAATCTGAAATACTTTCATGTATTTTGTTGCAAGTGTTTTGTTCTTAAGACTCATCCTGAGCAGCTATCAAAATTCGATCTAAAAGCTGATGAAGGAATTTTTGTTGGATGTCCACTTTCCACAAAAGTCTTCAGAGTCTACAATTTAGGAATAAGAGTTGTCATGGAATCTATCAATGTCTCTTTTGATGATAAGAAGATTACTGGACTTGAAGATTTTGATGATCATGATCAGCTGAGATTTGAGAATGCAGATTTAAATTCTGATTCTGAAAATTCTAATGCTATAAGTTCTGATGGATTAAGTTCTGATGTCATTGAAACTGTGGTAACAACTCCAAAGGAAAATGCACCTGTCCAGGGGGAGCAAGCTGAAGATCCTACCATATCTCAAGACTCTCGAGAAGCATCCGAACCTGTCACTGGCTCTTCAAGTTTTGATTCATCTAATTCTGATGAGCCAAAATCTGATAATTCTGGAAGCTCTGATTTTTTCAACTCCTGAAAAATCAAATTCAAATTCTAAAGTCTCAGAGAGCATAACTACAGGGGGAGCATCAGAAAATGCTGATGGAGACAGCATGGATTATGGGGGAGGATCCAGTTCTAGAGATCAACTTCCATCTGTAAGGAAGTGGACTAAAGCACACACACCTAACTTAATCATTGGAGATCCTGAAGCAGGTGTCAGAACTAGAACTGCAACTTCATATGAATGTCTCTATCATTCTTTTCTATCTCAGACTGAGCCAAAGAAAGTGGAAGAAGCTCTTTAAGATGCTGATTGGGTCTAAGCAATGCATGAAGAGTTAAATGAATTTGAAAGAAATAAAGTCTGGACCCTAGTACCAAGTCCAAAGAACAGATCAGTTGTAGGTACAAAATGGGTGTTCAGAAATAAAACTGACAGTGATGGCATAATTACAAGGAATAAAGCAAGACTGGTTGCTAAGTGCTACTCTCAACAGGAGGGTATTGATTATGATGAAACATTTGCACCAGTTGCTAGATTAGAAGCCATAAGTTGCTTTTTGGCTTATGCTGCTCACAAGAAGTTTAAAGTCTTTCAAATGGATGTGAAAAGTGCTTTTCTCAATGGAGAATTAGAAGAAGAAGTATATGTTGAACAACCTCCAGGCTTTGTAGATCCCAAATTTCCCAATCATGTTTACAGGTTTGACAAAGCACTTTATGGCCTTAAGCAAGCTCCAAGGGCATGGTATGAGACTTTAGCTCAATTCCTTCTGGAAAGTGGATTTCACAGAGGCACAATTGACAAGACTTTATTCTACCTCAACCATGGAAAGGACTTACTTTTGGTACAAATATATGTTGATGATATCATATTTGGTTCTACTAATTCCAAACTGTGTGAGAAGTTTGGAAGACTGATGCAGTCAAGATATCAAATGAGTATGATGGGAGAACTCAGCTAATTTCTGGGACTTCAAGTCAAGCAATCTGAAGAAGGCACTTTTCTCTGTCAATCCAACTATACCAGAAATTTACTGAAGAAATTTGGAATGCAAGATTGTTCAACTGCATCCACTCCCATGGCCACTGCAACCAAGTTAGATAAGAATACTGGTAAATCAGTAGATATTACTAACTACAGAGGTTTGATTGGCTCATTACTCTATCTAACTGCAAGTAGACCTGATATCATGTATGCTACCTGTCTTTGTGCAAGATTTCAGGCTGATCCAAGAGAACCTCACTTATTAGCTGTGAAAAGAATTTTCAAGTACCTTAAGGGTACAACTGATCTAGGATTGTGGTATCCTAGGGAATCAGACTTTAAGCTAATTGGTTCCTCAGATGCAGATTTTGCAGGATGCAATATTGACAGGAAAAGCACTAGTGGAAGCTGCCAATTTCTTGGAGGCAGATTGGTTTCTTGGTTTAGCAAGAAACAAAAGTCAATTTCCACATCAACTGCATAAGCAGAATATATTACTGCAGGGAGCTGTTGTGCACAGATTCTTTGGATAAAGAATCAGTTACTGGATTATGGGTTAGAATTTTCTAAAATCCCTATTTACTGTGATAATCAAAGTGCTATTGCTATGATAGGTAATCCAGTTCAACACTCAATGACAAAGCACATCAACATTAGGTACCCTTTCATAAGGGAACATTTAGATGAAGGTACAGTGGAATTGCATTTTGTTCCAACAGATGAACAACTAGCATATATCTTCACAAAACCACTATGTGAAGATACTTTTATAAGATTGGTACATGAACTTGGAATGGTTTCAGGTTCTTTCTCTAAATCTGCTTAGTTTTTGTTCTCATGCATCAGACTTTATGATCAGTGTTTATAGATTGTATTATCTATATGTAATATGTGCTTAATTTGAAAATTCATTAAATACTGATTGTTATCTGATGTGGATATATATACTCTGATAAGTGTTTTGAATGTTCTGTGACTATTCAATCCAATGAGGATAACAGTGCTAGATGCTGACCTAGTAGTCTTTAACATACTAGAAATCCCATGTTTGAATTAGTTTTTTATGTGGAAACTCATTAACACAAGCAGATTCTGATATTGAGCTTAGTCAAGTTTACTTTGTGTATCTTATTACTAAGTCACAAACTAGATTCTTGTTTCTTATCTGTCAAATTCTGATGTCAGTAAATCTTAAGAATGAACTAAGTGCTGATAAACCTCACTTATCAAAAGAAAAGAAAAGAAAAGAATAAAAGTCATGTACTCCTTTGAGATCTAGAGTAAAAATGTGGAAGGGAAGACCCAAGTGCATTGCTGGTATTAAGTAATATGCATTAGAAAAGCAAAAAATTTCATGGTGACTTTTCACACTCTATGATTACTGGAGAAATACTCTGATAACAACATAAATTCTGATAAGCAATCGTGACTCACTTACACTGAGAAGCCACTGTAAAAAGGAATTTCAAAAGATGCATAAAATGAGCACAAACAGTTGAGGTGGACTCTTGCATAAATTTGTTTTATAGTAAACTTCATGACTAATGACAGATTTTAAGCATTTTTCTTAGTTATGCCTTATTTCTAAGATGTACTAAGTTTATCAGACTTTAATCTTTATCTAATATTTTGCTGAATGCACACACTTTCACTCCATATGAATGATGAAAATTACTGTGGTGATTATGTTATTTTTGACAAACAGTTAAGTGTCATTTGCATAAATTCTAAGGACAAGTTCTGATGGAAGTTCCGATGATTAAACTCTGAAGAAAATAAGTCAGCATTTGTATGATGAATCACAGAAAAAGATATTCACTTGTTGAGTACAGAAGCCATGTTCTGATGACTGTTAAAATCTGATATAAGTTAAGTTCTGATATTAAATCTTGATGGAATCTTTGATGCTTACGTGGCATTTTTCTTTACTTGACTTATTTGTGTTAAAATCTGAAACAGTCATATTTAAATCAGAATAATTTTGGTGAAATAAAACAATCATAATCATTATGGGTTAGTGGTTAACGTGTATGTCCTGAAAAACTGCATGTGCACGGTAATTATTGCATATTTTACGTGCCCATTAACTCCTGCTTTAACCGTTTATTGACTGTTCACATGGTGCAAGGTGTAAAGTGTATCCCATGCTTCAAAAATATAATTGTTGAGTGGAGAGAGTATATATATGAGAGATAAAAGTTTTCTAATCTTTTACTTACTTTTCTATTTTTCATCTCTTTTACTTTCTCTCCCTCTCTCTCTAATATTCTCTGAAGCGTTTTCTTTCAGGACTTTTAACAAACACTTTGCAAACACTCTTCTTCTCACTTAATTTCTTACAGAGATGGCACCAAAAGACGTAATTTTCAATGGAACTAAGTTTGTTCCTAACAACTACTCCGCCATTCTTAGCAAGGCTGAAGCTCCATCGGAACTTCACTTCATTCAGGATTATCTCGCTAATTCTGATATTGGGTACGCTCTAAACCAACCTGATGCAGTCTCTGGAACTCAAGTGCTGGAGTTCTGGAGAAGTGGAGTATATGATGATGGTGGTGCTCAAGGGTCCCCAAGTATAATCTTTTCATCAGGGGAGGACGAGCATGTCGTAACTTTGGCTACAGTACGCCAAGCACCGCAACTACCTGAGAACTGCGCCTATTCCACTGTTGAGGAGCCAGTTCTTCAAAATATGATGGCCAGTCTGGGGTATGAAAGGACATTGGCCAAGCTGGGTCAATTGAAGAGATCTTACATAAGGAGGGAATGGAGTTTCTTCTTTGACTGCATTACCAAGGATTTTGCAAACAAATGTTCTAACTTTGATGCAATCCCCATATTCAGTCAACAAATCAGGTATGCTCTCATTAATCAAACTGATTTTGAATATGCAAGTATTGTCTTAGGTTTCATTGGGGATAGGATGACAGAAGACATAAATACTGTTTATTTTGCTAGATTCTGTTAGCTTATTTATAGTTTTTGTTGTGATGATAAGCCCCAATCAGCTACTGAATTAATTCCATCATTCAGGCTAGCTAAAAGAGCTTTTAATGACTTATTATCTACTGATAATAAGAAGGCTGTTTTAAGACCCCTCCAAATACCTTTATCTGTCAAACAAGCCTTAATAATCTATGATCCAGTAAAATACACTGCATTATATCCTGATGTCCAACCATCAGAACCTCAACCATCAGCACCTACCACCTCTTCACAAACACCTCAGACTTCCTTAATAATCTCTGATCTTACAGGAGCCGATTATCATTGAAGCCCTTCCAGCTCAAGCCAAAGAAACTGCTTCCAATACAGTTGTTACTCCTCCTGTCTCTCCAGTTAAAGCTACAAATGATGCTAAAGAACTAACTGATAATTCTAAAATAGATATTCATAATTTGAATATACCTGAAGTTCTTTATCTGGAAGCTCCATCTACATCAAAAACACCAGCTCTGGAGATAAATTCTGCTGACCAGAATTTGGATAAGGTTATTCCTGAATCTCCAGTTGCTCCACACACTGTTGAGCTATCAGAACATAATGAGTCTTCCTCAAGTTCTGATGACAGTGTTTCAGCTGAGACTCCAGTACCTATTCTGGGCAAGGAAGAATTGATGAAGAAATTTGTTGAAAAGGAAGCACCTATTCTTTGGGAGGATACTCACATAGGTGTTTAATGGACCAAGAAGTGGAATCAATCTGATTTTATTCCACGTTCTAAAGTTCTGACAGAGCATATTACAAAAGCTGATGAGTTGCTCACAAATGCTGATTTGAAGACACACCTCAAGATCACAGCTCTGTCTACAAAACATCTTCAAGGTCTACATACTGCTACTCATGAAAAGGTTGATACACTCAGAGAACAAGCTGATAAGCTAGATCAAGTACTCAAGCTTGACAAGAATATGTATATCAGACCTATTTCTGAGAAAGTTACAACAATTGAGAAAACTCAGGAGAAGCAACAAGCCCAAATTGCTGAGGTTCTGGTTAAACAAGCTTCTCAGAAAGCTCAATTGGATGAAATCCAATCTTCAGTTGAACTTCTTCTTTCTCTTTTACTTCCTGATGATGCCAAAAAGGGGGAGAAGGTAGTTAAGTCCAAATGCTCACCTACTCAAGAACTGAAGAAAAAGGATGATGAAAGTGATGACCAGGGAAACTCTGAAAAGAGCAGAGGTCAAAGAAAAGTTCAAGGAAAATCTTCTATTCAGAACAAGTCAAGTTCTGATGCTCTGAATGCTTAAAGACTGAAGTCAAGTGGTGATAAGCAAAGTCTGATGTCAAGTTCTGATATTCTGATTCAGTCAGGATCTAAAGTTAAAGGGGAAGCAGACTACTATTTATTACAAAGATCCTAAAATCCAGACACTTGATGAGGAGATAGCAAGAAGATTATTTTTGAAACACAATCCAGGAATGGATTTAGAAACTCTCAAGGAGGAGGAAGCTAGATTTGCTGCTGAGAAGATAAATCCTAAGTCTAAATCTTCTGATGCAAAGAAACCTCCAAGGCCTAAGGAGAAAGGCATTGTGATCAAGGAGAAATCAATCACCGAGGCATCTAAAGCCAAAACAAGATCATAAATTGAGATTGATTCTAAATCAAAAGGAAAAGAAAAGGTTGGTGAACCTTTAAAGAAAAAGAAAAATTCTTCCATTCCAGTCTATCAAACTACATTGCATGATGATGATTTGATAGAAGATGAAACTGTTCAAATTCTGAAAAGAAGAAAGATAAGTGAAGATTCTAAAACAACCTCTGACACTGCTCAAGTTGTTGTTCAGAATAAAGGACAGCAAGCTACAGAAGAAATAGCAAATTCTGATCAAGTTGATTTGGATAAAATGACAATTGCTGATAAGAAGAAGCTGTTATGGAAGAAAGCTACTCCAGTTGAACCAAAATCCAATCTCATGATGAGTTAACTTGCTACATTTGGGTTGAGATCCAAGCAACCTAGAGATACAGCTGGATTAGGTTCTGATGAAGAGAAGATTCAAACAGGAGTAGAGGTTACTCTAAAAGATCCTTTCATATTGACAGACAAGCCATATGAACAAATCAAATAAAGACACCTTGACAAGGTGTTGTCTGCTCAAGTTGTGATAGATGCTCATGATAAGGAGAATCTAAAAGAGAAATTGATCTTATTTCTCAATGATGGAAGGACTTATAGATTATATGATTCTGATGTATTAAAGAAGTCTATCAGAGAGCTTCAACATATTTATTATCTTCTGGAAGTAAAATCTGATGTTACAAGAAGATGGTCAGAATATATTTTGAAGGCTATAAGAGATCTATTCAGAATCTCTGGTACAAAGACTTCTCATTACAGTCCAATGATTACTTAAGGTGATGGAAGAGAAATTCATATGCTGAAGAATTCTGCTAAGGTAGAAGTTATTCTGAAAGGAAGATGCTTATGTTATAATAAAAACTCTTCACATCCTAAGGTTATCAGACTTGGTGATGGACTTGAAAGAACATCCATTCAAGCTCTCAGAACAACCATTTATCAAATTGGTAATCGTAAAGAAGAAGAACTGATGCAGGTCAAAGCACAGTTAGCTGAAGTTCTGAAGAAAGCTGAAGATAATCTGATAAGAGATTTTTTTAAGAATCATTATGGATTCAGATTGGTTCAGTGATGCTGGTAAAGCTGGATGTTTTGTAAGTTGTAATTATTTGTTTAGTCAAACTCTTATTGCATTTGAACTTAAATGTTTTTGACATCATCAAATCTATTAACTTGTACATTCTTGCATAATTTACAAGTTGGGGGAGATTGTTGAATATATATGAGATGTCATGTCTAATATGTTTCATGTTTAGTTCTCAGATCTTAATAAACAGGAAATATCAGTACTTACTGGAATCAGGACTTACTGGAAGTCAGAACTTAAGGATATCAGAACTTAGATTATCAGAAGATAATATCAGAAGATGGATACCAGGATGTGACATTCAATGTATTCAATGCGATGAAATTCCCTACAGAAGATGAGGAGTGCTTCAAGGTGGATTTGATTGATTCTGCAATAACTTCAGAACTTGATCATGTGCTAAGGTCTGATGCCTTAGAAAAAGCCTTATTGGGGGAATTTGACAGTGAAGATGAGGAAGGAAATGAGCAACTACAATATCTAAATGCTTCTCCTTGGAAGCGAAAGCTAGACATGCCATTTGAATCTCTTGGTAATACTAATCTCAAGAATGCTGAGGGAAAGCTCAAACCATCTATTGATGAAGCACCTACTTTGGAGCTTAAACCATTGCCTGAACACTTGAGGTATGTTTTTTAGGTGATGCATCTACTTTGCCTGTTATTATTGCATTTGACCTTTCAGGTAGTGATGATGATTAACTCTTGAGGATCTTGAGAGAATTCAAATCGGCCATCAGATGGACTATAGCAGATATAAAAGGGATCAACCCTTCGTACTGCATGCATAAAATTCTGCTAGAGGAAGGTAGCAAGCCGACTGTTGAGCAACAGCGAAGACATATTCCTATCAAAAAAGAAGTGGTAAAGAAAGAAATTCTAAAGTGTCTGGATGCTGGAATCATATATCCTATTTCTGACAGTTCTTGGGTGAGCCCCGTGCAATGTGTACCTAAGAAAGAAGGTATTACTGTGGTAGCAAATGAGAAGAACGAGCTCATCCCCACTCGAACAGTCATAGGATGGAGGTTATGCATGGACTACAGAAAGTTGAATAAAGCCACGAGGAAGGATCACTTCCGTCTTCCATTTATTGATCAGATGCTTGACAGGTTGGCTGGTCATGAGTATTATTGTCTTCTGGATGGCTATTCGGGTTACAATCAGATTTGCATTGCACCAGAAGATCAAGAAAAGACTACTTTCACTTGTCTATTTGGCATGTTTTCTTTTCACAGAGTTTCTTTTGGCTTATGTGGTGCACCTACCACTTTTCAGAGATGCATGATGGCTATATTCTCTGATATGATTGGAAATAATGTCGAAGTGTTCATGGACGACTTCTCCGTCTTTGGACATTCATTTGATGAATGTTTGAATAATCTCCGTTCGGTGCTCAAAATGTGTGTGGAAACTAATTTGGTGCTCAATTGGGAAAAATGTCATTTCATGGTGCAACAAGGCATCATTCTTGGGCATAAGGTCTCTAGCATGGGCCTTAAGGTGGATAAAGCCAAGGTGGGAGTCATTGAAAATCTTCCGCCACCTATTTCTGTGAAAGGAATCCGTAGTTTTCTTGGTCATGCGGGTTTTTATCGGCGTTTCATCAAGGACTTCTCTAAGTTATCTAAGTCGTTATGCAACTTGCTCGAGAAAGATGTGCCTTTCAAATTTGATGATGAATGCTTGACAGCATTCGAGACTCTCAAGAAGAGTTTAATAACTACACCAGTTATTACGACACCTGATTGGAGAGAACCTTTTGAGATGATGTGTGATGCAAGTGATTATGCAGTGGAAGCAGTTCTTAGGCAGCGCAAGAATAATATATTTCATGCGGTCTACTATGCTAGTAAGATGCTAAATGGAGCTCAAATGAACTACACCACTATTGAGAAGGAGCTCTTGGCTATAGTTTTTGGTTTCAAAAATTTTTGATCTTATCTACTTAGGACAAAGGTGACAGTATTCACTGATCACGCTTTCATTCGCTATCTGGTCTCAAAGAAGGATTCGAAGCCTAGACTTATTCGTTGGGTGCTCTTGCTACAGGAATTTGAGTTAGAGATCAAGGATCGAAAAGGTACTGAAAATCAAGTAGCTGACCATCTCTCTAGATTGAAGAATCCCGATTCTACTTCACATGATAAGACCTTGATCAATAAATCTTTTCCGGATGAGCAGTTGTTCGCAGTTCAAGAGGAAGAACCATGGTTCGCAGACATTGTGAACTATCTTGTTAGCAATATAATGCCTCCTAATATGAATGCGGCTCAAAAGAAGAAGTTTCTACATGAGGTGAAGTGGTGCATGTGGGATGAACCATATTTGTTTAGACAAGGAGCTGACCGGATCATCAGGAGATGTATCCTATTCTGTGAGATGGAGGGGATATTACGAGACTATCATTCCACAGTTTATGATGGAAATTATGGTGGTGAAAAGACAGCAACTCGTATTCTTCAAGCAGGTTTTTTCTGGCCTATGTTGTTTAAGGATGCACATCAGTTTGTTTTAAGGTGTGATCATTGCCAAAGAGTTGGGAATCTTACTAGAAAGGATGAGATGCCTTTAAATGTTATGCTTGAAGTTGAGGTCTTCGATATTTGGGGAATCGATTTCATGGGACAATTTATCTCATCCTGTAATAATCAGTACATCTTGCTAGCAGTCGATTATGTCTCGAAATGGGTAGAAGTCAAGGCTCTACCAACGAATGATGCAAGGGTAGTGTTGAGTTTTCTTCATAAGAAGATATTCACAAGGTTTGAAACACCAGAGTTATCATAAGTGATGAGGGGTCGCATTTCTGCAATCTTAAGTTCACTTCTATGATGTAGCGCTACAATGTGAATCATCACATCGCTATTGCCTATCATCCGCAAACTAATGGTCAAGCTGAAGTGTCTAATAGAGAGATCAAGCGCATTCTAGAGAAAGTTGTTTGTCCGTCAAGGAAAGATTGGTCTTTGAAGCTTGATGAAGTTGTTTGGGCTTATAGAACAACATACAAGACTGCACTTGGGATGTCCCCGTTTCAACTTGTCTATGGTAAGGGATGTCATTTACCTGCGGAGCTTGAGCATAAGGCTTATTGGGCATTGAAGAACTTAAACCTTGATCTAGATGCAGTTGGGAAGAAGCGAATGCTTCAGTTAAATGAACTTGATGAATTTCGACTTCAAGCGTACGAGAACAACAAAATATACAAGGAAAAAGTAAAAAGGTGGCACGACAGGAAGTTATCTCCTAAGTTATTTGTGCAGGGGCAACAAGTTCTTCTATTCAACTCTCGTCCTCTGACTTTTTCCTGGAAAGTTGAAATCAAGGTGGTCAGGACCATTTATCGTCAAAACTGTGTTTCCACATGGAGCGGTGGAGATTTTTGAGAACGATCCGGACAAGCATTCAAAGTAAATGGTCAGAGAATGAAGCACTATTATGGGGATACGGCAAACCGGGAAATGGTTAGTGCCATTTTATTGTCAACTTGATCGAACTACTCTACGTCAAGCTAATGACGTAAAAGAAGCGCATCTTGGGAGGCAACCCAAGATATGAGACCATAGGAACCCTTAGAATTCAGTACTCTATCCAAAAACCCAAAAGAATCAGAAAAAACTAGCTGAAAAAAAAATTCCAGGTGGCACGATAGGAAGTTATCTCCTAAGTTATTTGTGTTGGGGTAACAAGTTCTTCTATTCAACTCTCGTCTCCGACTTTTTCCTGGAAAGTTGAAATCAAGGTGGTATGGACCATTTATCGTCAAAACTGTGTTTTCACATGGAGCGGTGGAGATTTTTGAGAACGATCTGGGCCAAGCATTCAAAGTAAATGGTCAGAGATTGAAGCACTATTATAGGGATACGGCAAACCGGGAAGTGGTTAGTGCCGTTTTATTGTCAACTTGATCGAACTACTCTACGTCAAGCTAATGACGTAAAAGAAGCGCTTCTTGGGAGGAAACCCAAGATATGAGACTATAGGAACCCTTAGAATTTAGTACTCTATCCAAAAACCCAAAAAAATCTTTAAAAACTGCCTGATTTTTTTTTCCAGGAACCTTCCAGGCGCCCGCCTGCAGGTTCCAGGCGGCCATTGCTGGCAGGCGCCCGCCTGCTGGTTCCAGGCCCAAATTTTTGAAAATTCTTTTCTGCTTATAAAAAAACACAAAAAAAAACACAAAAACAATTCCACAACACTACAACCCCATTACCCACGATTTACTTCTCCAAATCAACCAAAAACCCCACTCATAATCTAATTCTAACCATAATCTTACCCTATATATACACACTACCTCTCCATATATACTCCCATATACTTTCAACTTACAAACCCTTTCCTACACACAAAACACAACACTACAACTCCTATTCTCAGTTTCAATGGCCCCAAAGAGATCTCGAACTGTCGATAGCAGCATAACCATTCCGACTGCTGATTCTTCAAGGGGTACTGCTGCGAGGCCCCGATTGGTGGATAGGGCTGCTGAGAAGGAATATGCTAGCCTTCTAACTAAGCCGATTCTAAAGGAGAGGGGATTTTTTCCATCGGGGAGGGATGGTGAGTTATTGTCGATGATTGCAGAGAAGGGTTGGAATACTTTTTGCGAGTCGCCTGAGGCGGTCCCGATGAGTGTTGTTCGCAAGTTCTATGCGAACACCAAGGCCGACAAGAATGGATATTCTGTTGTTCGTGGGCTTACTGTTGATTATCAGCCCGAGGCGATTCGCCGTGTTATTGGGCAGCGACAAAGAAAGCCCTAGGAGGAGAATTGGAATGAGAAAACCCCTGAGGATTTTGACTCAGATTTGACTATTTCTGCTCTCTACCAGCCGGGCACGGTATGGAAGTTTAAGACGGGATCCAACGAGTATCGTTCTTTCCCGGCTGTTGCGATGAACAGGTATGCCCGTGCATGGAATGCCTTTATTTGTCCTAATATTTTGCCTTCTTCGCATGCACATGAGGTTACAGGTGAGAGAGCCAGGTTGTTGTGGGGGATTCTGAATGAGGAGTATTATGTGGACCTTGGTGAGTTCATCTACCAAGGGATTTTGAAGTTTTTGAGGGGGAGGACGCATAACAACATCCCTTATGCCTCTGTTGTCATGAAACTGTGCAAGGCAGTTGGAGTCCACAATCAGCATCTTGAAGAGCTTCATCCACTTTCTTTGGTTCAGTCTGAGATAGAAAGGAATGATAGACACATTCATTTGATGTTGCAGTTCTAGTTCTGATACCTGCTTCATGATCTCCAATTATTAAGTCAGGTGTATGTGATTTGGTCCACTTTCTTGCAGATGGAAGTTGATCTCTAGAACTGGATCCTCCCCCATGATCCATGCTGTCTCCATTAACATTTTCTGATGCTCCTCCTGAAGTTATGCTCTCTGAAATTCCAGAATTTGAGTTGGATCCTTCAGGAATTGAAGAATAAGAGTTTCCAGAATTATCAGAATTTGGCTCATCAGAACTTGATAAATCAGAACTTGAAGAGCCAGTGACTGGTTCTGATGCTTCTTGAGAGTCTTGAGATGTGGTAGGATCATTAGCTTGCTCCCCCTAAATGGGTGCATTTTCCTTTGGAGCAGTTACCACAGTTTCAATGACATCAGAATTTAACCCATCAGAACTTACAGGATCAGGACTTAGGTCATCAGAATTTACAGAATCAGAATTTACATCTTCATTTTCAGATCTCAGCTGATCATGATCATTGAAATCTTCAAGTCCAGTAATCTTTTTATCATCAAAAGATACATTGATAGATTCCATGACAACCCTTGTTCTTAAATTGTACACTCTGAAGGCTTTTGTGGAAAGTGGATATCCAACAAAAATTCCTTCATCAGCTTTTAGATCAAATTTTGACAGCTGTTCAGGATGAGTCCTAAGAACAAAACACTTGCATCCAAATACATGAAAGTATTTCATATTTGGCTTCTTTTTCTTCACCATCTCATATGGTGTTTTTCCATGCTTGTTTATGAGTGTAGCATTCTGTGTAAAATAAGCAGTCTACACAGCTTCAGCCCAAAAGTAGGTTGGTAGCTTTGCTTCATCAAGCATAGTTTGTGCAGCTTCAATGAGAGTAATGTTCTTTCTTTCTACAACTCCATTTTGTTGTGGAGTTCCAGGTGCAGAAAATTCCTGCTTTATTCCTTGCTCTTTGCAGAACTCTTCCATGATTGAATTCTTGAACTCAGAGGCATTATCACTTCTTATTATTTTAACAGAATCTTTGATTAACTTATCCAACTGTCTGACATGATTAGTTAGAGCAGATGCAGTTTCATTCTTCTTGTGCAAGAAATACACCCAAGTGTATCTTGTGAACTCATCCACTATAAACATAGCATATTTCTTCTTTGCAATGGACATGACATTGACTCGACCAAATAGATAACATGCAGTAATTGATAAGGCTCAAGAATTGAGGATTTAGTTTTGCTCTTGAATGAAGATTTTCTTTGTTTTGCCTTTTGGCATGAGTCACCAAGAACATCAGGAACAAATACTGATTTTGGCATTCCTCTCACAAGATATTTCTTTACTAGCTCATTTATGTTGTTGAAATTTAAATGAGAGAGTCTCTTGTGCCAATTCCAGCTTTCTTCAATTGATGCTCTGCTTAACAGACAAATTGTATAACCATCAGAAGTTGTTGAAAGTCTGGATTCTTATATGTTACCATGTCTGTAATCTTACAGAACCACTTTGCCTGTAGAATTACTTACAATTTCACAGTGTTCTTCAAACAAATCCACATGATAACCTCTGTCACAGATTTGACTCACACTTAGCAGATTGTGTTTAAGTCCTGAGACAAGAGCTACTGACTCAATTATGACATTCCCAAGATTGATATTGCCATATCCCAGGGTCTTTCCCATGTTTCGATCTCCATAAGAAACTCCTGGGCCATCTTTCTCCATAAAGTCTGATAGTAGGGCTTTATTTCCAGTCATATGTCCTGAACATCCACTGTCCAGAACCAGGATGTTTTTCTGTTGCCCTGCAATCACAAAGACCACTATTGGTTAGTTTTAAGGACCCAGACTTGCTTGGATCCTTTGGTCTTCTTAAGTTTGTTAGCATTTGCAGCGGATTTAGTTTCAAAGTTTATGCTAACATGCTTTTTATCAGACTTTATATCAGAATTTACACTAGAAGGAATTACACTAACTTTCTTCAAAGAAGGTTTTATTTGATAATAATCATAGTACAAAGTATGATATTCCTTACAAGTATAAATAGAATGCCATAAACTACCACAATGAAAACAAGGATTTTGTGGTTTAAACTTAACAGACTGACTCTTAACTCATGATCTAGAAGGTAAAGAGTTTATATCTTTATTTTTCCTGTAAAAAGAAGCAAGATGGTTAGAGTTTCGACAATTATAGCATTTGTTTCTAGGAGCATTAGGAACATGCATATAATTATTGCTTTTATTCACACCTTCCTTTCCATTCCTATTTTTCCTAGCTTCCTTTACCTTGTTCACATTTTTAATCTCTTTCAGCTTATACTTAAGCTGCTTCTTTGTCATTAGGCCAACATTTACCACAGTTGGTTTATCCTGTTTTAATTTGTCAGAAGTTGACTTTTCTTTGACTTTTGTTTTAAAGTCTTTCATCTTTTCAGATTTTGACTTGTCAGAATTTGACACAAACTTGACAGGATTAACTTTAGGCTTTTCAGCTTTCTTGGTAAAGTTTGGTTTAGATGACAAGTTTCATTTTCTTCTTTATCATCTAGGTAACCTAGTCCTTCTTTCCAATTTCCATTTTCTAAGATTTTTTGAGTTCTTCTTCCAGAGTTAGTCCAAGTTTTGATTATCTCCTTTTCCTTTTCCAGTTCAGATTTAAGAGATTTATTCAATTTTAGCAGTTCATCTCTAATATACAAAGCCTCATCTCTTTCTTTTTGAGTTTGATGGAATATAACTAACTCATTTTCTAATTAATCATTTATGTTTTAAGAGCAAGACTTTCAGATTTTAATCGTTCATTTTCTAAATTCTGATCTCTAAAACTACTGAACATGATTTTAAGATATCATCTTAGCTCAGAAATATCATCAATATGGAAAGCAAGAGTTGAATGAGATACCTTCAATTCAGCAGCTCCAGAACTGCTATCAGCATTTGCCATCAAGGCATAGTTCACCTCTTCTTCAGAATCTGAAGTGTTTGCCCAGTTTTTCTTCTTTTTGATAAGTGTCTGGCCTTTATCACTTTTTCCTTTCTTACAGTCAGGAGAGATGTGGCCTCTTTCACCATAATTATAGCATTTGACATTTGAGTTGTCTCCTTTGTCAGACTTTCCTCCTTTGCCTTTAGACTTTTTGAACCCTTTCTTTTCAGAAGTTCCACCTTTCCTAGAAAACTACTTGCCCTTTTTGAATTTCTTGTAGGCTATCTTTGTGATACCCTTCACCATAAGAGCACACAGTTGCATCATCTCTGCATCAACATCCACTTCAGATAAATTTTCAGATTCTGAATCATCATCATCAGAATATGATGACTCTAAATCAGACTGTATGACGAGAGACTTTCCTTTGCCCCTCTTTGAGACAACCACTTTAGGAGATTCCTCCTCAGCTTTAAGAGCAACTGTCTTTGATTTTCTTCCATGCCGTTTGCTCCTTTGATCCATCTCAAGTTCATGAGTCTTGAGCATACCATAAATTTCATCAAGAGTAGTTTCGACAAGGTCATAGTTATCTCTTATGGTAGTAGACTTCAAATCCTAATTTTCAGGAAGAGCTAAAAGGAATTTTAGATTTGAATCTTCAAGATCATATTCCTTGTCCACCAGTGACAGATCATTCAAGAGTTTGGTAAACCTTTCATATAAATCAGTTAATGATTAATCAGCTTTTGAATCAAAGTGCTCATACTCTTGTGTGAGTATAGTCTTCCTGTTCTTTTTGATGGCTTCAGTTCCCTGGCATCTTGTCTCCAAAGCATCCCATATTTCCTTTAGAGTCTTGCATCCAATTACCCTGTTTGACATGACATTGTCAATTACACTATGAAGCAGATCCCTTACCCTTGCATCCTTGGCAATAGATGAGATGTCTTCAGGTGTGTAATCACCTTTCTCCTTTGGTATCATCTTTGCTGGTTGATCAGCAACTGCAATAGAGAGCTTGGTAGGCTTATATGGTCCATCATTAATTCTATCAAGGTATTCTGGATCTATGGCATCCAGAAACATAGCCATCTTTACCTTCCATATAGGTACTCAGATGCTCTCAATATGGGAACCCTAATATTCTCATATCGATTATGTGTTTGATTGTTTTGAGTATCTTGAGTTTTGGCGGGCTTAGGTGGAGTTTGTGTTTCGTCAGACATGATTGTAAACTGGATCTCACTGTTTGTATATCAACAGAGAGGCTCTGATACCACTTGTTAGGTCACACAACACTATAGAAGGGTGTTGATATAATAAGCTCTGTTATAAAGTAGGTTAAACTACTCTCTCAGTGATGAAAAATATCACTAAGATTTGCTAGGGTTACAATAAATAATCTTCTCGTGAATGATAACACATATAGTGTAAACCCTAAGCTGTGTTTATATAGTACACAGTTACAAGATATCTTCTAATTGATATGGAATATAATTCTGTCTCCTAAAATATATCAATCAGATATTATTTTTTTATAAGTCTTCTAGTTGTCCAACTCTTCATGCATATCTCCCTTTGTTTAGTCCAGATCTTTTCCTGTAAATCAGCCGCACCTAAGTTCTGATATCTTTCTGTCTTCAGTAAAGTCTAATTTCCAGTAAGTACTGATAAGGCCTGATATTAAGTTCTGAAACTAAACAAAAATCAGATTAGACATGACATCTCAAATATATGTCACACCCCAACTTAAACAGCAATTTAAATATAACTATTACAACATTTAATAATAAATAAACATACCCAAATCCAAGATCTTACAGTTTAGGGTTTGGAACAACCCAACACTACCATCTATTACAACTGATTTTAAATATCGAGTCCTCACACAAACTACTATCACTTATTCTACCTGAGCTCGAACATAGGCATCAGCATCACAGGTCTTACAGGCAGTCTGCTTGAATCTAACCATAGCTGTTAGCTGTAATATTAGGGTAAAGCAAGAAGAGAGATAAATGCTCAACAAGTGCTAAACAATACGATACAAAACATAAATCGAGATATATATTAAAGAATGTCAATGGGAGGACATGACCAATGATAATGAGAGATAAAACTTTGGGTGTTGGCATCATTTTGTTGGTATCAAAAGAAATCATATCTTAGTCAAAATTATTTTATGATGCTACGGATTACAGCCGGTGATCAGCCGCGAAGTAATCCCGAACCTCGCTGGGTTCTAAAACATTAATGGGAATCCCTAGGCAACTTTTAAGCCTAATATAAGTGTGGAAAGGACTTGCGTATTAGTCCAGATCCACTATTCAAAGAAAACATTTATCCCCCTTTGGTACTGAAAACCCACATTTTATTTATTTCAAAAACTGATGCCGATTTATAACAAAATCTCTTTTACAGTAAACATTTTTTTATCAAGGGATTATAGATCAACTCGAAACACGGGAAATATGGTACTAAATCTCAGGGCCATGATTCACAAAACTATACTCTATTAAAGTAACTGAATGGTTTTCATATATCAAAGATTGGACAAGGGGATTTAGTGAGGCTATTGGATATTATAAAGGGTAATGTCAAATTGGGCTTAAAGCAATGGTTTCTCATCAAGGTTCAAGTGTTGGATCATCAAGAAGATAAGCTTCATGAATACTAAGGGTGTTAAGGTATGCAAAAATGATCTTTAACACAGGATATATCAGAATTGTCAAGCATCAGGACAAGAAAGAGGGGTATCAATCAATGAGGAATCACTTTGATAAGTATCTGGCTTTTAGGGTTCAAGGTAATGTTCTATAGGGGTTCAAGTATCAGGATGAGATATCAATACTTAGGAATCATCAGCATGTAAATCAAGAGAATCAACCAAGAGTTATAACTACCCTTTCTTTTATCCAGGCATTCGAATTACTTTAATATACTATCATGATAAGACCACTTTGCAATACGTACTCGAGGGTTCATGGCATTTTTATGTAATTCAAAGATAAACATAAGATACGCTTGATTTAATATATCAAATGACACAGGATAGTTGCAGCAATGTATGAACTATTAGCAGTAAATATGAAGGACAAGTTGAATCACTTGCCTTGAGAAAGGCTGGTCTGGTCTGACTGGTAGGAGCAACTGGAGCTTCACTCGACCTTTATGGCAAGTTTTCCCTCGTCTCGAGATCCTACATAAATAATAATAATAATCCTCATTATAATATATTCTCACCAACTTAACCTATTTACAACCCGAATTTAAACACGGATGGCACTTAGGCCTATATGCACTTAATTTATATTCACCTTTAATTTATAGTTGCACACACATAGCCACATAATCACATATCATATATTAATACCAAATAACACCATATACACCATAATGCAACACTAGGCTTGGATGATCTCGATCCCCCAACTTAAGTCACTTGGTCGCTAAACTAGACAAAGTCTTCTAATATTGGCTTCCTAACTCGATGTACCTTTACTAAACTGTCCAAGACCTATTGACCCTCACTTGTGCCTTTTATTCTACGGACCTTATACTATCTTACAACTATGGTGGTCAACCTAAATCTCACTCTTAAGTGTTCTAAAACTATGTGCTAAGTGAAAGTGTTCACTGGTGCAAATTTTAGAATGACATCTATGGTTTCTTGAGTGCATTTGACACCCTTAAACTATAGGTTTTCCTTCAAAACTCTTACACAAGACTCTCCTGACCTAAGAGCATCTCCCAAACTTGATGTGGCTCAAGGGCCTAGCTTGGGCCTTCTTGGGCCTAAGCTCAAAGTCCATGGTTCCCATGCTTTCCTGGGCAGAAAACACCCTAACTTGAATTAACTTGTGACACATGGTTCTAACTCATATCCCTATTTCTAAGTTGTAACAAAAATGTCCCCTGCTGGACAGATTTTGTTATTCTACTTGTGCACCTAACCAAATGACATGCAAACCTCCAACCAACACCTAAAACCTTTTATATACTCCCAATACTAACTTCTGGTGGCTTGGGCCTCAAAGTGCACATCAATGACATGGTCAAAACTCACTCTAAACCTCAGGGTACTAAACTGATTTTCTGCAGAAATTATAACTCTCCTTTCTCCAAGGTTTTGACTTGAAAAACTCAACCACCAACAACCCAATACCCAAACCAAGACTTAAACATGGTGATCTACTAAACTAACTCCCTTATACTCAAAATAATCCTGGTGGAGATCATCCTTACATAAGGTGCAATCATGGCAAAACAAAAGAAACCACATTTCACAACTCACAAATCATCAAGTTTTTGAAACAACATGTTATGCATTTTATAAAAGATGTACACGGCTTATTACCATGCATCAACAAGCATTAATCAATATTAACACATTATTCCTACTGAAATTAAAGCTTACTAATAAAATCTTTCCAAATGATCAAAATCTTATAACATTCTAAGTGAAATCCTCATGCATGCATGTCTTCGAGTTTTGCAAGCCAAACAACATGTTTTCTAAATATGTTTTACCAAGAAATTTACATGCAAGCCTAGCATGAGCTATATCTAGATGATCACTTAGCATGCAAGGAGTTTCATCAAATTTTTACTAAAAAATTCTAGCCATTATCACATAAACATGCAAAAATTGAACAAAGCAACAAGAATGGTCTCAAGAACCATTCATTCGGCTCCCCTATGGTCATGGCCGAATGAAATGGAAGGGAATGGCCATTTAACATCAAGAGTTTCCTTCTCAAGACTTGGCACTTCACCATTCCTTGTAGTCCTCTCAAAAACAACCTTAAACTCACAAGAATCAAGGTTGTACTTTGAGTTTCAACTAAAACCTTAACATGCAACCTTAAAACTTAAACTTTCTACTAAAAACTCTTTGAAATATATGAGATCATGGTATGGGAAGTAACATTTACTTGTGTAGAGGTGGGAACTTGATTGAGAAAGAAAGAAAATGGGGAGGGGGTGGTTTCGGCTGAAAAGCCGAGAGTGAGGGGGGTAGGAGCCGAGAGTGAGAGAGAGGAGGGAGAGAAGAAAGAGTGTGGTGTGGGTGATGTGTGAAATGATCATGTCTTTTACTTGTTTTATGGTTTTTGTTTTGATAAATGTGAGTGGGAATAGGAATTGACATGACTACCCTTCCACTTATACTTGGATCATTTTGCATGCAAGGGTAAATGAGGAATTTGGCTAGAAAAATAAGAGTTAGTGGTGTGGTAATTGTCTCTTTAGCCCTTTTGGATTGAATAGAAAGGATTTGCATGCAAGGACAACTATGTAATTTGCTAATTATAACAATTAAAGATTTATTTTTGTAAAATAAAACACAAGTTCAAAAATTATAAAATTTATACCATAAAATAATTTGGATTTTTAGAAATTTTATAAAACTACTTTTGAAATTTGTGAACAAAATAACTTTTAAAGAGAAATTTATTCAAGGTTTAAAATATTCCTTATAAGTCAAAAATGAAAGAAATAAATAAACTTTTGCTTTGAAAATTCATATACCACATAACAAAAATTTAAGACGCAGAGTTCTCATTCACACAAGCATACAATAGTTGCATATATTGGCATTCGGCTTTTAAAGTTGTACTAAATTTACAATTAATATTACACAGAAATGCCGGTTGTAACATCCTCTCACCCTTAAGGGATTTTTGTCCCCAGAATCTAAGAGAACAGATGAGGATACCGGGAATGCATATCAGACTCTAACTCCCAAGTCGATTCTTCGACCTTAGGGTTCCTCCAAAGTACTTTTACTAACTTTATTGACTTATTTCTAAGACTCTTCTCTTGCCAGTCGAGTATTTTGACCGGTTGCTCCACAAATGACAGGTTTGCCTGAATTTCTAATGGTTCATATTCTATTACATGGCTAGCGTCAGGGTTGTACTTCTTAAGCAATGACACATGGAACACATTATGCACGTGCTGATACTGAGGTGGTAAGGCCAACTCGTAGGCCACCTTCCCTACTTGACTCTAAATTTCAAAAGGACCTATGTATCTAGGTGCTAACTTCCCTTTCTTGCCAAATCTAGACAACCCTTTTCTAGGTGACACCTTCAACAAAACAGCTTCGCCAATTTGGAATTGAACATCCTTACGTGCCGCATCTGCATACTTCCTCTGTCTATCTTGAGCAACAAGTAGCCTTTTCTGAATTAACTTGACTGAGTCATGTAATTGTTGTACCAATTCCGAGCCGAGAATCCTTCCTTCTCCTACTTCATCCCAACTTGTTGGTGATCTACATTTTCGCCCGTACAAATCTTCGTATGGTGGCATGCCGATACTGGAATGATAGCTATTGTTGTAAGAGAATTCAATCAACGGCAAGTGGTCGTCCCAACTTCCTGCAAAATTGATTGCACAACTGCGCAACATGTCTTCGATTGTTTGAATTGTCCTTTCGCTTTGTACATCAGTCTGCGGGTGGTACGCCGTGCTCATATTCAATTTCGTGCCAAGACATTCTTGAAATTGCTTCCAAAATCTCGAGTTAAATCGGGGATCTCTGTCTGAAACTATTGATACAGGTACTCCATGTCTTAGTACGATTTCGCGCACATACAGATGAACCAATTTGTCTAATGACAACTTCTCGTTAATTGGAAGGAAATGCGCTGACTTTGTAAGACGGTCAACTATAACCCATATAGCGTCATGCCCGGATTTCGTTCACGGTAGTCCTACTATAAAGTCCATAGCGATATTTTCGCATTTCCATTCTGGAATCTTTAGGGGCTGAATTAATCCGCTTGGTCATTGATGTTCTGCCTTCACTTTCTGACAAGTATAACACTTCACAACCCATTCCGCTACGTCTCGCTTCATATTTGGCCACCAAAAGTTTTTCTTTAAGTCCCGATACATCTTGGTACTTCCCGGGTGGATTGAAAATTTCAAATTATGGGCTTCGTGTAGGATCTCATTCTTTATTTCAGGTACATGAGGAATCCATATTCTGGAAGAAAACCTTGGTATCCCTTGCTCATCCCTTTGAGTATTAATCTCCTCTCCAGATAACTGATTCTTCTCTTTCTCCATTACTTCTTCTTGACATTTCTTTATCTTTTCCACTAGTGTTGGCTGAAAAGTCATTGCACGACAAACTTCTTCAACTTTTCCACAATCACAAAGTTCCAGTTCAAATCTCTTGATTTCTTCAGATAATTCCTTTGATGTTGTCATCATATTCAGTCTCTCCTTCCTACTTAGAGCATCGACCACAACATTCGCCTTTCCAGGATGGTAATTTATCGAACAGTCATAGTCCTTGATCAATTCCAGCCATCTCCTCTGCCTCATATTGAGCTCCTTCTGAGTGAAAATGTACTTTAAACTCTTGTGATCTGTGTAGATTTCACAATTTTCTCCGTAGAGGTAATGTCTCCAAATCTTAAGTGCGAACACTATGGCGGCTAGTTCCAAGTCATGCGTCGGATACTTCAACTCATGCGGTTTCAACTGTCTTGATGCATACGCGATCACCTTACTGTGTTACATTAACACACAACCCAATCCCTTATGTGAAGCGTCGCTGAATATCACAAAGTTTCCTTGGTCATCTGGAAGTACTAACACCGGAGCTGTTACCAATCTCTGCTTCAACTCTTGAAAGCTATCCTCACATTCTGCACTCCATTCAAACTTTTGATTCTTTCTGGTTAACTTGGTCAATTGCGTGGCGACTTTCAAAAAATCCTTGACGAACCTTCTATAGTATCCTGCCAACCCTAGAAAACTTCGCACTTCCGTAGGAGTCTTTGGCCTCTCCCAACTCATAACTGCCTCAATCTTTGCCGGATCCACTTTAACTCCTTCATTTCCAATGACATGCCCCAAAAATTGAACTTCCTTTAACTGAAACTCACATTTGGTAAACTTGGCATACTTCTCTTGACGAAGTATTTCCAATGCTATCAAGAGGTGCTGTTTATGTTCTTCTTCCGACTTAGAATAAATAAGGATGTCATCAATGAATACCACGACAAACTTGTCCAAATACTTCTTAAATACTCGATTCATCAGATCCATAAATGCGGCCGGGGTGTTGGTCAATCCAAAAAGCATTACTAGGAATTCATAATGCCCATATCTGGTCCTAAATGCTGTCTTGGGAATATCTTCTTCTTTGATCTTTAATTGATGGTATCCCGATCTCAAGTCAATCTTTGAAAAGCACTTTGCTCCTTTCAGCTGATCAAAAAGGTCATCTATTCTTGGTAGCGGGTAGCGGTTCTTGATCGTTACCTTATTCAACTCTCGATAATCTATGCATAGTTGCATACTCCCATCTTTCTTCTTGACAAACAGAACAGGTGCTCCCCATGGCGACATACTTGGCCGTATCACTCTTTTATCTAAAAATTCTTGTAGCTGGCTCGCCAACTCTTTCACTTCTGCTGGTGCCATCCTATATGGGGCCTTTAAAACTGGTTCCGTGCCTGGAGCAAGGTTGATCTCGAACTCAATTTGTCGATCTGGTGCTAAGCCTGGTAGTTCATCTGGAAACACATCGGGAAACTCGTTAACTACATGGATATCTTCTATGTTGGGGTTGCCCTTTTCTGAATCCACTACATACGCTAGGAACGAATCACAACCTTTTCTAAGTAGCTTCTTAGCCTGAACGATTGTGAGAAATAGTTGTTCTTGCCTCTGCCCCTTAAATACTACCTTCTCTCCACTCTTCGCCTTTAAATACACTTTCTTGGTCTTACAATTAATCTGAGCGTTATTTTCTCCTAACCAATCCATGCCTAAAATTATATCAAACTCTCCCAACTTGAAGAGTATCAAGTCGGCTGAAAACTTATACCCCGAAATATCAATCTCACACTTCGGACAGAATTGATTCACAGGAATCTTCTCTTGGTTCGCAATTACCACATTTACTACCTCGCTCATAATCATTTTATCACATTGAAGCTTATCAATAAAAGTTTCTGATATGAAAGGTCTTGTTGCTCCCGAATCAATCAATACTTTAGCTTTGACATTATTGAGTAAAAGTGTACCTGCTATCACCTCAGAATTCTGAACAGCATCCTTCATCTTCAGATCAAATGTCCTTGCTGTTGCTTGTGGGGTTGGTGTAGGTGGTGGAGGTAATGCCAATACCTCAACTGGCACGCTCGCACTGGTGTTTGCCACATTCATTAGAGCTTTGACTGGTCTGGTTGCCTTGCACTCCCTAGCTATGTGTCCAGTTTTCCCACACTTGTAGCACGTAACTCCTGGCTTCGGCATCTTGCACTCATTCGCCAAATGTCCCTTCTGATTGCACCTATAATATGTCATGCTCAACTTATTACACACTCCGGGGTGCCTTCTTCCACAGTGCTTGCATTCGGGTCTCTGGAATCTGTTTTCTCCAACTTGTCCTTGGCTTGACTGGTTGTTCCCCTTTGATTCTTGCCTTTTACCCAAATTTCCCTTCTTTTGAAAATTTCTGCCCTTCTGGAATCTGATCCTCTTTACATTCCGATCTTGTGAACTTCCCGCTTCAGACTTTCTCCATAAAATGGAACCTTCCTCTTCTTGTTATCCCTCTCCTTCCTTGACTGCATCCCATTATTCTCAATCAGAGCAGCTTTCTGAACTACTCCCGCATAAGTTTCAAGCTCAAACATAGCCACTCTATCTCTGATCCAAGGCTCCAATCCTTGCTGAAATTTCTTCGCTTTTTCCTCCTCGGTGCTGGTATACTTTGTCACAAACCTTGACAACTCAGTGAACTTCTTCTCATACTCCAGTACAGTCATGTTCCCTTGCTTCAGCTCCAAAAATTTAAGCTCCATCTGATTCTGCATGTACTTAGGGTAATACTTGTCCAGAAATAACTTCTTAAATCTCTCCCAAGAAACCTGTTGAGTTGCTTCCATAGCTTTTACTGATTCCCACCAATAGATGACTTTGCCCTTCAAGAAGTAAGTAGCATACGGCGTCTTCTGATCGTCTCCTAACTATACCAACTCAAAAGCCCTTTCCATCTCTTTGATCCATGTGTTAGCTATTACTGGATCAGTGGTATCATGAAATGCAGGTGGATTCACATTCTGAAAAGCCTTGAAAATGACAATTTGTCTAGGTGGTACTGGTGGTTCAGGTGGTTGGTGTGGTTCACGGTTATCTTGGTTCTCAATTCACTGTTGAAGAGTTAGTTGTTGTTGGGCTATAGCATTGGTTTACTGTTGCAAAGTTTCCAGTAGTCGAAGAATATTTGGGTGTGTGGTGGATGTGGTTGCTGGGTTCTTCTTTTTGGGAGGCATGAACCTGAAATAAGAGTTATGTCAAAACAGATATGAATAATAAAACAATTTGAGGGTATCGAATGACATTCTTATTTACATGTGAGGTCAGGTTTCAAATTAAGCAGATATGATGATGCATATAAAAGCGTATAATAACAGTTGAGAGCAATTGGAACGATAGAGCATGATTATTGAAATTTAAAGGTCACATTACATGGGATTAGAACAAAGTCTGATTCTAGGATCAAGAGGTTTATTTAAAGGAAATAACGGAAACAACTGGGGAATTCTACGGAGTCTGATAGTACAATAACATGAAAGGTAAATGGAAAGAACTAAGGCTCCACTCCATCTGAACGGGGCTTGGTAGTCTTTTCCTCTCGAAGCGTCTTCACAATGCTTTGGAGCTCATCCGCCACCATCTGAATAACATACTGGCTGGTGCGATCCCGGTGCGCTGGCATCTCCTCAAGCTTAGTGTTGACGTACTGAACCAAGGTCTCAAGTCTCGCAGTCATCTGCTCCTCGGGCTTCCCTTCGTAGTTCCGGCTGTCCGGGTACACGTTCTTCAGTCGGTCTATCAGTCGGTCGTACTTTCCCTGAAGCATGTCAAACTCGCACCTCAACTCAACATACACGGTGAAAGCAATAGTGTCGTCCGAACCAGAGGATGACGAGGAATGCGCCCTTTGCTGACAAACCAATAAGAGGAGTATTAATAATAAACTTACTTAACCTACTCTCTCACATATTATCTATAACCTACATATATACCCTTTAACCTATTTGGGCTATCCAGGGACTCTAAACCGTAGCTCTGATACCAAAACCTGTCACACCCCAACTTAAACAGCAATTTAAATATAACTATTACAACATTTAATAATAAATAAACATACCCAAATCCAAGATCTTACAGTTTAAGGTTTGGAACAGCCCAACACTACCATCTATTACAATAGATTTTAAATATCGAGTCCTCACACAAACTACTATCACTTATTCTACCTGAGCTCGAACATAGGCATCAGCATCACAGGTCTTACGGGCAGTCTGCTTGAATCTAACTATAGCTGCTAGCTGTAATATCAGGGTAAAGCAAGGAGTGAGCCAAATGCTCAACAAGTGCTAAACAATATGATACAAAACATAAATCGAGATATATATTAAAGAATGTCAATGGGAGGACATGACCAATGATAATGAGAGATAAAACTTTGGGTGATGGCATCATTTTGTTGGTATCAAAAGAAATCATATCTTAGTCAAAATTATTTTATGACGCTACGGATTACAGCCGGTGATCAGCCGCGAAGTAATCCCGAACCTCGCTGGGTTCTAAAACATTAATGGGAATCCCTAGGCAACTTTTAAGCCTAATATAAGTGTGGAAAGGACTCGCGTCTCAGTCCAGATCCACTATTCAAAGAAAACATTTATCCCCCTTTGGGACTGAAAACCCACATTTTATTTATTTTAAAAACTGATGCCGATTTATAACAAAATCTCTTTTACAGTAAACATTTTTTTATCAAGGGATTATAGATCAACTCGAAACACGGGAAATATGGTACTAAATCTCAGGGCCATGATTCACAAAACTATACTCTATTATAAAGGGTAATGTCAAATTGGGCTTAAAGCAATGGTTTCTCATCAAGGTTCAAGTGCTGGATCATCAAGAAGATAAGCTTCATGAATACTAAGGGTGTTAAGATATGCAGAAATGATCTTTAACACAGGATATATCAGAATTGTCAAGCTTCAGGACAAGAAAGAGGGGTATCAATCAATGAGGAATCACTTTGATAAGTATCTGGCTTTTACGGTTCAAGGTAATGTTCTATAGGGGTTCAAGTATCAGGATGAGATATCAATACTTAGGAATCATCAGCATGTAAATCAAGAGAATCAACCAAGAGTTATAACTACCCTTTCTTTTATCCTGGCATTCGAATTACTTTAATATACTATAATGATAAGCCCACTTTGCAATACGTACTCGAGAGTTCATGGCATTTTTATGTAATTCAAAGATAAACATAAGATACGCTTGATTTAATATATCAAATAACACAGGATAGTTGCAGCAATGTATGAACTATTAGCAGTAAATATGAATGACAAGTTGAATCACTTGCCTTGAGAAAGGCTGGTCTGGTCTGACTGGTAGGAGCAACTGGAGCTTCACTCGACCTTTATGGCAAGTTTTCCCTCGTCTCGAGATCCTACATAAATAATAATAATAATCCTCATTATAATATATTCTCACCAACCTAACCTATTTACAACCCGAATTTAAACACGGATGGCACTTAGGCCTATATGCACTTAATTTATATTCACCTTTAATTTATAGTTGCACACACATAGCCACATAATCACATATCATATATTAATACCAAATAACATCATATACACCATAATGCAACACTAGGCTTGGATGATCTCGATCCCCCAACTTAAGTCACTTGGTCGCTAAACTAGACAAAGTCTTCTAATTTTGGTTTCCTAACTCGATGTACCTTTACTAAACTGTCCAAGACCTATTGACCCTCACTTGTGCCTTTTATTCTACTGACCTTATACTATCTTACAACTATGGTGGTCAACCTAAATCTCACTCCTAAGTGTTCTAAAACTATGTGCTAAGTGGAAGTGTTCACTGGTGCAAATTTCAGAATGACATCTATGGTTTCTTGAGTGCATTTGACACCCTTAAACTATAGGTTTTCCTTCAAAACTCTTACACAAGACTCTCCTGACCTAAGAGCATCTCCCAAACTTGATGTGGCTCAAGGGCCTGGCTTGGGTCTTCTTGGGCCTAAGCTCAAAGTCCATGGTTCCCATGTTTTCCTGGGCAGAAAACACCCTAACTTGAATTAACTTGTGACACATGGTTCTAACTCATATCCCTATTTCTAAGTTGTAACAAAAATGTCCCCTGCTGGATAGATTTTGTTATTCTACTTGTGCACCTAACCAAATGACATGCAAACCTCCAACCAACACCTAAAACCTTTTATATACTCCCAATACTAACTTCTGGTGGCTTGGGCCTCAAAGTGCACATCAATGACATGGTCAAAACTCACTCTAAACCTCAGGGTACTAAACTGATTTTCTGCAGAAATTATAACTCTCCTTTCTCCAAGGTTTTGACTTGACAAACTCAACCACCAACAACCCAATACCCAAACCAAGACTTAAACATGGTGATCTACTAAACTAACTCCCTTATACTCAAAGTAATCCTGGTGGAGATCATCCTTACCTAAGGTGCAATCATGGCAAAACAAAAGAAACCACATTTCACAACTCACAAATCATCAAGTTTTTGAAACAACATGTTATGCATTTTATAAAAGATGTACACGACTTATTACCATGCATCAAGAAGCATTAATCAATATTAACACATTATTCCTACTGAAATTAAAGCTTACTAATAAAATCTTTCCAAATGATCAAAATCTTATAACATTTTAAGTGAAATCCTCATGCATGCATGTCTTCGAGTTTTGCAAGCCAAACAACATGTTTTCTAAATATGTTTTACCAAGAAATTTACATGCAAGCCTAGCATGAGCTATATCTAGATGATCACTTAGCATGCAAGGAGTTTCATCAAATTTTTACTACAAAATTCAAGCCATTATCACATAAACATGCAAAAATTGAACAAAGCAACAAGAATGGTCTCAAGAACCATTCATTCGGCTCCCCTATGGTCATGGCCGAATGAAATGGAAGGGAATGGCCATTTAACATCAAGAGTTTCCTTCTCAAGACTTGGAACTTCACCATTCCTTATAGTCCTCTCAAAAACAACCTTAAACTCACAAGAATCAAGGTTGTACTTTAAGTTTCAACTAAAACCTTAGCATGCAACCTTAAAACTTAAACTTTCTACTCAAAACTCTTTGAAATATATGAGATCATGGTATGGGAAGTAACATTTACTTGTGTAGAGGTGGGAACTTGATTGAGAAAGAAAGAAAATGGGGAGGGGGTGGTTTCGGCTGAAAAGCCGAGAGTGAGGGGGGGGGGGGGGGGTAGGAGCCGAGAGTGAGAGAGAGGAGGGAGAGAAGAAAGAGTGTGGTGTGGGTGATGTGTGAAATGATCATGTCTTTTACTTGTTTTATGGTTTTTGTTTTGACAAATGTGAGTAGGAATAGGAATTGACATGACTACCCTTCCACTTATACTTGGATCATTTTGCATGCAAGGGTACAGGAGGAATTTGGCTAGAAAAATAAGAGTTAGTGGGGTGGTAATTGTCTCTTTAGCCCTTTTGGATTGAATAAAAAGGATTTGCATGCAAGGACAACTATGTAATTTGCTAATTATAACAATTACATTTATAAAGATTTATTTTTGTAAAATAAAACACAAGTTCAAAAATTATAAAATTTATACCATAAAATAATTTAGATTTTTAGAAATTTTATAAAACTACTTTTGAAATTTGTGAACAAAATAACTTTTAAAGAGAAATTTATTCAAGGTTTAAAATATTCCTTATAAGTCAAAAATGAAAGAAATAAATAAACTTTTGCTTTGAAAATTCATATACCACATAACGAAAATTTAAGACGCAGAGTTCTCATTCACACAAGCATACAATAGTTGCATATATTGGCATTCGGCTTTTAAAGTTGTACTAAATTTACAATTAATATTACACAGAAATGCCGGTTGTAACAATATATCTAACAGATACTATAGAAGGGGGTTGAATATAGTATCTACAATCAATTGGATTATAAACACAAGTATGTAACAGAAAACAAGTTTATTCAATATATCAAACTCTGTTACAGTAGGTTTAATCTACTCTATCAGTGATGTATGATATCACTAAGAGATGTTAGGGTTACAATGAATAATATACTCGTGAATGATAACACATATAGTGTAAATCCTAATCTGTGTTTATATAATACACAGTTACAAGATATCTCCTAATTGATATGATAATAATTCTGTTTTCTAAAATACATCAATCAGAGACTATCTACTGCAGTCCTATAGCTGTCCAATTCTTCATGCATATCTTTACTTGTTTAATCCAGATCCTCTCTTGTAAATCAGCTGCTTTCCTTATCTGAAGTGTACCCGCACTTAAGTCCTGATTTAAGTTCTGATGCCTTAAGTTCTGATAACTTCCTGTCTTCAGTAAGTTCTGATTTATAGTTAAGTTTTGATACTAAGTTCTGAAACTAAACAAATCGGATTAGACATGACATCACAAATATATCTAACATCAAAGGTAGTAAGTATAGGAACTATCACGATCCAAGCTATAGTCCGACATCTCCAATAATTATAGGTATATGTATATATTATAGTTATTATCTGGGAAGGTCATAATCAACTCACTCTTATTATTATCCTAATATTCTTATTAATATTCTTAGCGTATTATAATATCTATAACATTAACTATTATATCCAATTTTTATATTACTATCTTGCATTATATTCTTAGGGGTTTGCATCCTAAAAATATAACTATAGCTCTGATATCACCTCTGTAACACCCCCAAACCCTGTTAGGTCACACTTTCACTGTAGAGAGGGTGAATACAGTGTTTATCACAATCAAATCAAACTTCAAGAACTTATGTAACAGAAAACAAACTTTATTTAAACAATAAGCTCTGTTACAATCTGGAACTGTTATCTCTCAGTGATGAACAAAATATCACGAGAGCTGCTAGAGTTATACTAAATAATATTCTCGATAATGATAACACATATAGTGTAAACTCTATTTCTGTGTTTATATACTACACAGTTACAAGATATTCGCTAATTGATATGGAATATAATTCTGCTTCCTAAAATATATCAATCAGATATCTTCTATTCCAAGTATTCCATTCTTCACGGAATTCCTTCTTCATGCATATCTCTTCTTATGTTTATCTTGATCTTCTTAACTTTAATCAGCTACTGTCCTTATCTGATCGTCCTTCAGCACTTAAGTTCTGATATCTATCTCCTGATAACATAAGTACTGATATCCCTTAAGTTCTGACTTCCAGTATAAGTACTGATCAGTTAAGTACTGATTTGTTCTGTTCAAATAAGATCTGAAATCTAAACATAAAACATATTAGCCATGACATTATCAAATATATCTAACAATCTCCCCCAACTTGTAAATTAACAAAATATACAAGTTTAACAGATATTTGATGATGTCAAAAACATTAAGTACAAATGCATGAGAAATAGACAAGATAACTACAACTTACAGTCCTTAAAGTTTTTACCAATTCAACTTCTGATAACAACTTCAATCTGTATAAATATCAGATTTTAAGCAGTTGTAGATCTTCGACTTGGCTTCATCATTTTCTGATCTCTCTGATGTCAGGAGTTGTTCTGAGATAATTCTTCAACAAACATTTCTCAGCATATCTGAGTTCATCAATCATTCTCCGTTTGACATCTTTAAGCTCTGCAGTATCTTCACCAGTTTGAAATATTGCAGCTCTGAGATCATTAATCTTTGCTTTTCTCAACTCCCGATCTAGTCTTATGACATAAGCTTTATTAGACTCTAGATTGAATTCAAGCCCCTTAATACCAAGATATGTTCTGATCTGTGCAGTATTAGGCTTCATATCAACAATATCACCATTGTGATTTCTGTACTTTGGAACATATCTGCTGTCAGACTTAACAGAATAAAGTCTTTTCTGTCTCTGAATCTGTTCCTTTAAGTAGTTTGCAGCAGTCTCTGTTATTCTGTCATCCACTTGAAGTAAGAACAATACATGCTCCAATTCTTCAAAATACTTCAACGGAATGGCATTTTGTCTTATATGATAAACCCTACCATCTGTCATGAAATACAACATGATGTATTCTTTCAAGTAGGTATGGTAAACCATCTGTACAGATTCTAGTTGATTCAATCTTTCAGGAGTTGCTCCAATACCTGGTTCACACAAGGAAGTTGGATCATCAGTAGTGTTGTGTACTCTTCTTTCATCAGCACTTCCCAATCCAGTTTTATCTCTAGCTTCCTTTCCAGTAACTACTCTTGCTTCAAAAACACTTGAAGTAGTCTTCAAAGATTGAGTCTGTTTTGCTTTAGTGAATCCTGGTAGGAGTGTTTTAGATTTATTTTCTGATATCAAGTTAACTTGAGCACTGTCAGAGGTTACTTGCTTCTTCTGAATATCAGAACTTACAATTTCTTGACTCTGAACAACTTGAGCCATGTCAGAGGTTGTTTTAAGAACTTTTCTTGAAGTTAGAGCAAGATTATCTTTTCCATCAGTAATTTCTTCTTCCTCAGGAGGTACATAAGGCTTGATAGGTTTACCAACCTTTTCTTTACCCTTGGATCTTGGATCTATCTGTGGTTGTGATCTAGCCAAAGTTTCTTCAGTATGTATCCTTTCTTTGATCACAATGCCTTTAGGTTTTGGAAGTAACTTTTTACCAGAAGCTTCAGATTTAGATGTGACTTTCTCTGATTTAAGTCTGGCTTCTTCTTCCTTTAAACTTTCCAAGTCCATCCCTGGATTTTCTTGAAGAAATAACTGTCTTGACATTTCCTCATCAAGATCTAGAAGTTCATCAGAACTTATCCTTTTACCAGCAGCAGAACTTATTCTTTTCCCAGTATCAGAACTTGTTCTGTGACTAGCTTGTCTTGATGTAAACCTTCTACCTTGACTATGACCACTACCCATTCCAGAGTTTCCTTGGTCATCTTTTCCATCATCCTTTCCTTGCAGTGACTTGTTGGTTTTGCATTTGGACTTAATTACCTTCTCCCCCTTTTTGGCATCAGCAGGTAATAAAAGAGAGATAAGTAGTTCCACTGAGGTCTGGATTTCAGTAAGTTGCGATTGCTGAGAAGCTTGATTTGTCAGAATTTGATCAATCTGAGCTTGTTGCTTCTCTTGAGTTTTCTCAATATAAGCAACCCTGTCAATGGTAGGTTGGAAGAACTTTTTCTTATCAAGTTTCCAAACTTGTTCCTGTTTAATAAAGTTCTCCTGAATCTTGTGTAGCTCTGCATGAGTATTGGAATGAAGACCTTGTAGATGTTTAGTACTCAATGCAGTGACTCTAAGCTGGGTTTTAAAATCATCAGAATTTAACATTTCATCAGCTTTAGTCAAGTGCTCAGCAAGATGTAAAGCATTTGGAACACATGAAACTGAGTTCCATTCCTTAGTCCACTCCTGACCTGCAGGAGTGTCACTCCAAGGTACTGGTGCATCCCTGATAACAAACTCCTTTAGCAGTTCAGACTTAGGAAGAGTCAATGGAGGAGTATGTCCTAAAGGACCTGCTGCATCAGCATCTACAATTGTAGCAGCTTCACCAGTATCTCCAACATTTGCAGCATCAGAACTTAAAGAATCAGTATCTTCTGATAAGACAACTGTGTGAGTAGCAATGGAGGCTTCAACATCCTCTAATTGCTGATCGGATACTAAGTTCTGATCAACAGCCATATCCTGATGCTCACCTAAAAACTGATCATCATCTTGATGCAGAGAAGGTGATAGTGATAATTCAGGAGTTTGAACAGCATCAGTAACAGGTGTTGTGGAAGGATTATTTGTTGTTGGAGCTTCTAACAAAAGTATTTCAGGCACAACCAAGTTCTGAATATCAATTTCAGCACTTGTGCCTGGATCAACAAGAGATATAGAAGGTGAATTAGCCTTGTCAGATACAGGTTCCTGAGATTGAGTTGACGGAGAAGAAGTGACTGGAGCAAATTCCTTGTCTTGCGAGATCAGAGATTCCTGATCCCCTTCCTTAGCTGCTTCCTCCTCATCATCTGAAACTGGCCTCTGTGCCCTCTGTTTCTTGTACTTCCTTGTTGATGTGGATTCCTTGGGAGTTGCAGGAACCGTCATACGTCTAAGCCTCTTGAGAAGCCTAGAACCCCCAATTGCAGAATCCTTCTGAGAAGTTGCCTTCTCAGCTTCATCTATCATAGGTTCTGAAGATGGAATCTGATCCTCAGAATCTGATTCATCTCTCAAAGTAATCCTCCGCTTCTTCTGAGATATTTGAGGAACAGTCTTTGTTCTCTTTGGCTTAGAGGATGTAGGCTTCACAGTAGGTGCGGAAGAAGAAGGTTGAGCATTCTGTGAAGTGGAGAGATAGGATTTGAGATAAGTTCTGAGGGTAGGTTGAGTAGAATGAGAGGTAGGGACTGAGGTTGATGGATTTTGGTTATGGTGAGTTGGTTGAACATTTGAGTAAACAGATTTGTAAGTAGCTGGATCAGCATTTACCAGAATCTGTTTCACAGACTGAGGAATCTGTAATTGTCTCACCATTGATTTCTTTATGTCAGCATTTATCAGGTCATTAAAGTACCTTTTTGCAACCTTAAAAGGTGGGGTTTGAGTGCTGACTAACTGGGGTTCAGCAGTACAATACGTATAAATAAGTTGACAGAATCTAGCAAAATAAACAACATCTCGATCCTCTGTCATCCTATCCCCAATTAAACCAATTATTCCAGTTGCAAAATCAAAATGAGTTTGATGGATAATAGCATACCCGATGTGCTGACTTAGAATTGGGATGGCATCAAAATTTGAACACTTGTTGCCAAAGGCCTTGGTGATGCAATCGAAGAAGAAACTCCATTCTCTTCTGATATTAGCCCGTTTCAATTGTCCAAGTTTCGTCAGACTCTTTTCATATCCCAATTCAGCCATTAACTCCCGAAGGGCTGAGTCCTCTGGAACTGAGAAAGTACAATCCTCTGGAAGATGTAAAGCCCTGCGTACTGTACCAGGAGTGACTACAAAAGATGAATCACCCACTTGGAAAATAATACTGGGAGTTCCACGGTTACCACCATCATCAAAAACGCCAGTCCTCCAGAACCTCAGAACTTGTTGACTTGAAAAGAATTCAGGCTGAGTTAAGGCGTACCCAACCTTACTATGTGCAAGAAGATCTTGCACAAAATGCAATTCAGATGGAGCTTCAGCATGATCAAGAATTGCAGCATAGTTGTTTGGAACGAACTTTGCTCCATCAATGATTAAATCCTTTGGTGCCATGTGAAAAAAAATATTGAAATTCAAGTATGCCTGTTAGGTGTTTGAGATAATATCTGTATGAAAACAACGGAAATAGTAAAGTGAAAGAGAGTAAAAGTAAGAAGAGAGATAGAAGATGAAGAAATTAAAAAGATTAAAGAAATCTTCTCTCTGCTGTACTTATACAAAAAAAAATGTTACCGTTGGACACCTGTCAGACATGCAGTAATAACGGATAGTTACTGGGCTCGAGAAAACAGTAATCATGACTTACCCATTTGCCGAGTTTCAAGGAAAAAAAAAACTGTTCCTTTTATCAAGGGAAACAATTCAAATTTTAACCCGTTATCACTGATTGGATTGTTTTTCACTGCAACATTAATATTCTGAAAATGAATCATGTTAAAAATGACCGAGATAATTTCTATGAATAAGTGCTGATGGAGAATCAGAACTTAAATAAAAACAAAATTTAAATGGTCATCAGAATATCAATCAGGATTTATCAACACAAGATAAAATAACTCAGAGACAAAATCTTGAAGTAAAGACAGTTTTCATTAATATATCAAGTCAATACATATATGAAATAGAAATTACATCAATACAAGATTTTCCCTAAGCTTCTAATCCTAACATCAACAGCTTTAGTCCTAGCTAAGAAGCCTGACAAAGCTGAGGATGAAGAAGAACAGGAAGAAGACGAGATTAAGTCATCTTCCTCTTCCTATCTTCGACAAACAAGATAGCGAGTCGAATGATTCGCTCTTGCTGACGGATACGACGAAGGTGAAGGTCTCTTCGAACGGCCACCAGATCAAGTTTGATAACCTCTGGAAATTGAATCCAGAGATTGTGAGGGATGTTGGTGATAGGGTAGGGAGTTGGAATTCCATTCAAAAAGACATGCACCGTCTCATCACCGTAATTGTAGAACCAGCCAAATTCAGCCATTTGTGATAGTAAATGAAAAACAAGACTGAATTTGTGATACAAGTGTGATGAGAAGACTAATGTGAAGTGGCTGCATATATAGGCAAGAGAATGCCAAGAGACACAAAGATATTGAATGCAGACAGGTAGAATTAATTCTACCTCGTCTCCCTAGACTTTGAAAAAGAATAACAGTCATTGGAAAAGGAATGTGCACATGTAACAAGAGTGATCTGTTCAAGGACGAGTGCCATTATGTTTTAACCATAGACTATTAATCTTCCACTTCAACATTTCGAAATTAATCTGAGACTGTTACCAAATTTTATTCACAGATAAGTCAAGTAAAGGGTTAGACTGAAAAATCAGAACTTAGACCTATACCAGAACTTAACAGTCATCAGAACATAATGTCTTAACTCGAACAAGGGATATCTATCTTAGTAAATACTCATACAAGTTCTTAGTTATGAACGTCAGAACTGAATCATCAGAACGTGGAACTAGAACTTGTCCTCAGAATTTGTGCAGAAGTGACACAATGACTGTTTATCTAAAATAACATAGACCACCACAGAAATTTCATCATTCATATGGAGTGATGTGTGTGTGCATTAAGCTAAATAACAGACAAAGAGTAAAGTCTGATCTACTTCAGTACATCTTAGAAATAAGTCATAATTAAAATTTTGCTAAAGAGCTGTCATTATCCTGAAACCTACTGACAAATGAGTTCATGCATGAGTCCACCTCTACTGTTTTTGTGCTAATTTTATGCATCTTTTGAAATTCTATTTTACAGAGGCTTCTCAGTGTAAGTGAGTCACGACTGTTTATTAGAATTTATGCTATTATCAGAGTATTTCTCCAGTAATCATAGAGTGTGAAAAGTCACCAAGAAAAATATTTTGCTTTTCTAATGCATATTTACTTAATACCAGCAATGCACTTGGGTCGTCCCATTCACATTTTTACTCTAGATCTCAAAGGAGTACCTGATATTATTCTTTGATTCTTTTTCTTTTTCTTTTGATAAGTGAGGTTTATCAGCACTTAGTACATTCAGCAGTTTTACTAGAATCAGAACTTAAACAGATGAGTAGCATTATTCTAATTTGTGACTTAGTAATAAGATATACAAAGTAAACTTAACTAAGCTCAGTTATCAGAATTTGCTTGTGTCATAAGATTTCCACATAAATAATTACTTCTTTCATGGGATCATTTGTTTATTGAAGACTAGTAGGTCAGTATCTAGCACAGTTATCCTCATGGGATTAAATAGTTACTGAAACAGACATATCACTTATCAGAGTTTAGAAACATATATCAGACAACAGTCAGTACTTAAAGACATTTAGCAATTAATGCACAGAATATACAAAGAGATTAATTCTGTAAATACCGATCATAAAGTCTGATAACATAGAACAAGTTTAAGCAGATTTAGAGAAAGAACCTGAAATCATTCCAAGTTCATTTACCAATTTTGAAAAGGTAGCTTCACACAGTGGTTTTGTGAAGATATCTGCTACTTGTTGATCTGTGGGAACAAAATGCAATTCCACTGTACCTTCATCCACATGTTCCCTGATGAAATGGTACCTGATGCTGATGTGCTTTGTCATAGAGTGTTGAACTGGATTACCTGTCATAGCAATAGCACTTTGATTATCACAGTAAATAGGGATTTTGAAATATGTTAACCCATAATCCAGTAACTGATTCTTCATCCAGAGAATCTGTGCACAGCAGCTTCCTGCAGCAATATACTCTGCTTCTGCAGTTGATGTCGAAATTGACTTTTGTTTCTTGCTATACCAAGAAACCAACCTGCCTCCAAGAAATTGGCAGCTTCCACTTGTGCTTTTCCTGTCAATTTTGCAACCTGCAAAATCTGCATCTGAGTAACCTATTAATTTAAAATCTGATTCTCTAGGATACCATAATCCTAGATCAGCTGTTCCTTTAAGATACTTAAAGATTCTTTTTACAGCTGTTAAGTGAGGTTCTCTTGGATCTGCTTGAAATCTTGCACAAAGACAGGTAGCAAACATGATATCTGGTCTACTAGCAGTTAGATAGAGAAGTGAGCCAATCATACCTCTGTAATCAGTAATATCTACTGAATTACCAGTATCCTTATCCAGTTTTGTTGCAGTGGCCATGGGAGTGGATGCACTTGAACAGTCTTGCATTCCAAATTTCTTCAGCAAGTTTCTGGTATACTTAGATTGACAAATAAAAGTTCCTTCTTCAGTCTGCTTGACTTGAAGGCCCAGAAAATAACTAAGTTCTCCCATCATACTCATCTGATATCTTGACTGCATTAGGTTGGCAAACTTTTTGCAAAGTTTGTCATTTGGAGACCCAAAAATAATATCATCAACATAAATCTGGATCAGAATTAAGTCCTTGCCATGATTGAGATAGAACAATGTTTTGTCAATAGTTCCTCTGTTGAATCCACTTTCCAGAAGAAACTGAGCTAAAGTCTCATACCATGCTCTTGGAGCTTGCTTAAGTCCATAAAGTGCTTTATCAAGCCTGTAGACATAATCTGGATGTTTGGAATCTACAAAGCCTGGAGGTTGTTCAACATATACTTCCTCTTCCAATTCTCCATTGAGAAAAGCACTTTTCACATCCATTTGAAAGACAGTAAACTTTTTGTGAGCAGCATAAGCCATGAATATCCTTATGGCTTCTAACCTAGCAACTGGAGCAAATGTTTCATCATAGTCAATTCCCTCCTGTTGAGAATATCCTTTTGCAACCAGCCTTGCCTTGTTCCTTACAATTATGCCATCACTGTCAGTTTTGTTTCTGAATACCCACTTTGTACCAACAACCGATCTATTCTTGGGTCTTGGCACTAAGGTCCAGACTTTGTTTCTTTCAAATTCATTCAACTCTTCCTGCATTGCTTGCACCCAATCAGCATCTTGAAGAGCTTCTTCCACTTTCTTTGGCTCAGACTGAGAGAGAAAAGAATTGTAAAGACATTCATTCGAAGTACCTGTTCTAGTTCTGACACCTGCCTCAGGATTTCCAATTATTAAATCAGGTGTATGTGATTTTGTCCACTTCCTTGCAGATGGAAGATTTTCTCTAGAACTGGATGCTCCCCCATGATTCATGCTGTCTTCGTTTTCATTTTCTGATGCTCCCCCTGAAACTATGCTCTCTGAGTTGGATCCTTCAGTATTTAGATTTTCAGCACTGTCAGTACTTGGCTTATCAGAACTTGACGAATCAGAATTTGAAGAGCCAGATGTATGTTCTGATGCTTCTTGAGATGTGATAATATCTTGAGTATGCTCCCCCTGCATTGGTGCATCTTCCTTTGACGTAGTCACCACAGTTTCAATAACATCAGAGTTTAATCCATCAGAATTTACAGTATCAGGACTTAGACTGTCAGGACTTGAGATATCAGAATATGAATCTTCATTTTCAAATCTCAGCTTATCATGATCAATGCAATCTTCAAGTCCAGTGATCTTCTTGTCATCAAAAGAGACATTGATAGATTCCGTGACCACTTTTGTTCTCAAATTATAGACTCTGAAGGCTTTTGTAGAAAGTGGATATCCTACAAAGATTCCCTCATCAGCTTTTAGATCAAACTTGGATAGCTGTTCAGGATGAGTCTTGAGAACAAAACATTTACATCCAAATACATGAAAGTATTTGAGATTTGGCTTCTTGTTCTTCACCATCTCATATGGTGTTTTTCCATGCTTGTTAATGAGTGTTGCATTTTGAGTAAAACAAGCAGCCTGCACAGCTTCAGCCCAGAAATAGGTTGGAAGCTTTGCTTCTTCAAGCATTGTTCGTGCAGCTTCAATTAGAGTTCTATTCTTCCTTTCAACAACTCCATTTTGCTGTGGAGTTCCAGGAGCAGAAAATTCTTGCTTTATTCCATGATTTTTGCAGAACTCTTCCATTATCAAATTCTTGAATTCAGTGCCATTATCACTCCTCAAAATTTTCACAGAATCTTTGATCAATTTATCCAGATGTTTGACATGATCAATCAGGATAGATGCAGTTTCACTTTTTGTGTGCAAGAAATACACCCATGTGTATCTGGTGAACTCATCTACTATGACCAACGCATATTTCTTCTTTGCAATAGACATGACATTTACTGGACCAAATAGATCAACATGAAGTAGATAATAAGGCTCAAGAATTGATGATTCAGTCTTGCTCTTGAACGAAGATTTTCTTTGTTTAGCCTTCTGACATGAGTCACAAAGACCATCAGGAACAAACACTGATTTTGGCAGTCCTCTCACAAGATCTTTCTTGATCAGTTCATTTATCTTGTTGAAGTTTAAATGAGAGAGTTTCTTGTGCCAATTCCAGCTTTCTTCAGTTGAGGCTCTACTCACTAAACAGATTGCAGAACCATCAGAACTTGTTGAAAGCTTAGCTTCATAAATGTTACCACGCCTGAATCCCTTCAGAACAATTTTTCCTTTGAATTTACTAACTATTTCACAATGTTCTGCAAAGAAATCAACATGATAACCTCTGTCACAGATTTGACTTATACTCAGTAAGTTGTGTTTAAGTCCTGAGACTAGAGCTACATCTTTAATGATGACATTCCCAAGATTGATATTGCCATATCCCAAAGTTTTTCCAATGTTGCCATCTCCATAAGAAACACTTGGGCCAGCTTTCTCCACAAAGTCTGATAGCAGGGTCTTATTTCCAGTCATGTGTCCTGAACATCCACTGTCCAGAACTAAAATATTTTTCCTGTTGCCCTGCAATCAAAAAGACCACTAATTATTAGTTTTAAGGACCCAGACTTGCTTGGATCCTTTGGCCTTTTTAGGTTTGTTAACATTTGCAGCGGATTTAACATCAGATTTTATGTTAACAGTTTTCTTATCAGAACTTATACTAGAAGGAACAACAGAAACTTTCTTTAAAGAAGGTTTTATTTGATAATAATCATAGTACAAACTATGATATTCCTTGCAAGTATAAATGGAATGCCATAAACTACCACAATGAAAACAAGGATTTTGTGGTTTGTATCTAACAGACTGACTCTTAACTCCTGACTTTGTAGATAAGGAGTTAATATTCTTATTCTTCCTGCAAAAAGAAGCCAGATGGTTAGAACTTCCACAATTATAACATGCTTTCCTAGGAGCATCAGGAACAGATTTATAGTTATTGCTTTTATTCACACCTTCCTTTCCATTCCTGTTTTTCCTAGGTGATTTTACCTTGTTTGCATTCTTAACATCTTTCAGCTTATACTTAAGCTGCTTCTTTGTCATTAAGCCTATGTTAACTTCAGCTGTCTTTTCCTGTTTTAGTTTGTCAGAAGTTAATTCCTTTTTAACTTCTGATTTCTCAGTTTCGGATTTTTCAGTTACAAACTTAACAGGTTTTAACTTCGGCTTTTGCTTATCAACAGGCTTAATTTCTTCAGTTCCTTTTTCATTATTTTCTTCATAACCTAAGCCCTCTTTCCAGTTTCCACTGCTCAGCAAATTTTGAGTTGCTTTGCCAGAGTTAGTCCAAGTTCTGATAATCTCTCTCTCCTTTTCTAACTCAGTTTTTAGAGATTCATTCATTTTTAGCACTTCATCCCTAACATAAAAAGCATCATCTCTATCCTTCTGAGTTTGATGAAACATGACTAACTCTTTTTCTAAGAAATTGTTTCTTTTCTTAAAAGCAAGATTTTCAGAAGTTAATCTTTCACATGTTAAAGTTTGATCTCTATAACTAACAAACATGGTTTTAAGATATCTTCTCAACTCATTAATATCATCAGTATGAAAAGCATAAGTAGTCTGAGGTACCTTTGTTTCAGCAGTTTCAGAACTGCTCTCAGAACTTGATTTTTCAGCATTTGCCATCAATGCATAGTTCTCCTCACTTTCAGAGTCTGAGGTGTCTGTCCAGCTTTTCTGCTTTGTGACAAGAGCTTTGCCTTTGTCATTCTTGGTCTTCTTGCACTCAGGAGATATGTGGCCTTTCTCGCCACAATTATAACATTTAACATTAGCATAATCTCCTCTGTCAGACTTTCCTCCTTTTCCTTCAGATCTTCTGAAATTCTTCTTATCAGAACTTATGCCTTTCCTGGAAAACTTCTTTCCCTTCCTGAACTTCCTGTATGCAATCTTTGTGATTCCTTTCACCATAAGAGCACACAGCTTCATCATCTCCTCATCAGCAACAGTTTCAGGCAAGCTTTCAGAATCTGAGTCATCATCACTCTCAGAACTTGATGACTCAGTATCAGATTTTATGATAAGAGCTTTACCCTTATCTTTCTTTGAGGAAGGTGGTTTGGGGGATTCCTCTTCAACCTTGAGAGCAACTGTCCTTGACTTTCCTCCTTTTCTCTTGCTTCTTTGTTCCATCTCAAGTTCATGAGTCTTGAGCATTCCATAGATTTCATCAAGAGTTGTTTCATCAAGATTGTAGTTGTCTCTTATTGTTGTTGCCTTCAAATCCCAACATTCAGGAAGAGCTAACAGGAATTTGAGGTTTGTATCTTCAAGATCATACTCCTTATTAACCAATGACAAGTCATTCAAGAGTTTGACAAATCTTTCATACACATCAGTCAATGACTCATTAGTCCTAGAGTCAAAGTGTTCATACTCTTGAGTGAGTATTGTCTTCCTGTTCTTCTTAACTGTTTCAGTTCCTTGACACCTTGTCTCCAGTGCATCCCATATCTCCTTAGCAGTCTTGCAGTTGATTACCCTGTTTGACATTACATTATCAATGGCACTATGCAATAAGTGACGTACCTTGGCATCCTTAGCAATAGATGCTATATCTTCAGCAGTGTAATCATTCTTTTCCTTTGGTACGGTCATTGCTGCTTCACCTGGAACTACAACAGCGAGCTTGGTAGGTTTGTGAGGCCCTTCCCTGATTCTATCAAGGTATTCTGGATCTGTTGCTTCCAGAAACATGGTCATCCTTACCTTCCATATGGGATATTCAGATGGTCTCAATATGGGAACTCTGATAGTCTCATATCGACTCTGAATTGATGTCTTTGATGATTCCTCAGTTTTGGTAGGCTTAGTTGGAGTTTCTGTGTCAGACATGACTGTGTTTGGATCTTTAACTGTATGTGTGTTAACAGATAGCTCTGATACCACTTGTTAGGTCACACTTTCACTGTAGAGAGGGTGAATACAGTGTTTATCACAATCAAATCAAACTTCAAGAACTTATGTAACAGAAAACAAACTTTATTTAAACAATAAGCTCTGTTACAATCTGGAACTGTTATCTCTCAGTGATGAACAAAATATCACGAGAGCTGCTAGAGTTATACTAAATAATATTCTCGATAATGATAACACATATAGTGTAAACTCTATTTCTGTGTTTATATACTACACAGTTACAAGATATTCGCTAATTGATATGGAATATAATTCTGCTTCCTAAAATATATCAATCAGATATCTTCTATTCCAAGTATTCCATTCTTCACGGAATTCCTTCTTCATGCATATCTCTTCTTATGTTTATCTTGATCTTCTTAACTTTAATCAGCTACTGTCCTTATCTGATCGTCCTTCAGCACTTAAGTTCTGATATCTATCTCCTGATAACATAAGTACTGATATCCCTTAAGTTCTGACTTCCAGTATAAGTACTGATCAGTTAAGTACTGATTTGTTCTGTTCAAATAAGATCTGAAATCTAAACATAAAACATATTAGCCATGACATTATCAAATATATCTAACAAACCCGCCCTTTCGTGGATCTAGGTCATCACATCATTTGATGCATCAAAGACATGTTTTTGTAACAACTTAGATAAAATACAGAAATAAATAACAGCCTTACAACAACTCTCCCGCAGATCCAGGGATCCACACATCCTCACTTTACAACTCCGCGAACCATATTACAGAACTTCACTTTTATTCTATGTAGGCATAGGCATTAAAGAAAAGATAGTAAGTATCTCAGAGGAGTACATCTGGCAAGGAGAATATAACAATCGTCACACGTGCTCTGGAGTTTCCCTTCCCCCTTCTGATGCCACTTGGCGAGTTCATCATTTTCAGTCTTAACTGCTAAAACGTATAATGATAGCAAGAGTGAGCACTCAAATGATCATCAAGTTATCTACTTAACCACATGAATCATATATCGAAAGAAAATTGAATGAATGATACAACAAGATAAAACCATAATCCAGATATCATAATTTACAAGTAAAATATCTGATTGGTTATTAATTTCAACTTTATCTCAAAAACACAATCAATCATCATCACTTATCTGACAAACACGAAAGTTTTTTAAGAATACTAGTCATCCACCTTGATACCCCATAGTGCGATCAACTACCATGCCATAAGTATCGTTCTCCTGCAGTATTTGCCCGGACGTGATTGGTGCCCCTAAGCAAATCCCGCCAAACATTTCATTTCTTGCTATCATAAATAAATGGGTTCATATCCAACCCTGGCTCCAACTAAGCCACAAATCATAATATCCGATAATTCGGATTTCGATCATATCGTCATAGTTATCGTTCCCGGACCATGCTAACTATAGTCAATGTTTGTGAACCATGTTAACTATGGTCAGCGTTCCCGGCCATGTAGACCAGTTTAGAACAAAAACAAGACCAACAACAAATAACGAATAAAGTTTGATCAAGATGATAGAATCATTCAATCACTATGAATATCTTAACCGAGTATTTACTTATATTTTATTTTAAACAATCTGAACAATGGACCAATGCTTGAGTTCAACAAAGGTGGATAATTCTAAAAGATAGAAATTATCTGAATAGAACGAATGTGGTTGAATCGGACTATGAGTCAAAACTTTACAGAATGAAATTTATAAGTCTTCCCGAACAAAGGGACATATTCCAACGACCTATACTCTCGAGTTGAGTTCAAAATATTCCAGAAAATTAACAAAGCTCTATTCTCCATAAAATAAGATAAAATAAATAATTACTCATTTCCAAAATAATAGTATAGGAAATCCCGCAAAATAATATTTAAAAAATATTCTCATTGATAATATTTTAATATTTTAAATCCAATATTTAATCCTCAATCCTTACAGATTTTAATACAACTCTGTATATATTGAAAGAATCATAAGATCCCACTAATACCAATCAATACCCATTTTAATCTTTTTCACACTCAACCTAATCATTTCTCTTAATCATTATAATTTAAATAATATTCACAATTCTACCCCACTTTAATTTCATTTTACCCTTATATTTTTTTAAATATATATATATATATATATCTAAAAATGATCCAAATAAAAAACTTATTAATTTATGAAATCACCACTATGTCACTACCAAAGCATATCCCAATTTGTTCACTTATCAATTATTTCATTTATATCCAATTTAAATTCCTAATAAAATTCAAATTTTATTTTAATTTTATTGGCTGCATCGACATTCCGTTACCACTATGTGTAACAGCCCGCACTTCCGGACTATTAATTCTAAATCAAAACTAATACAAAACAAATTTACTAATACGAAATTATATTACAAAGGTGACTATTACAAAAGCGTAGCTAATGGAAGTGGTCCAAAAGTCAATCTACCCCAATTCTAAGTCCTCGAACTACAATGTATCCAACTTGAATCTTAGACAAAACTTGAAATTGAAAGAACGAGTTGTGAAGCCCAGCAAGAAACTAATCGATCCAACTAGTAGGCCAAGTAACACATACACATATAACAAAATATGATAATCTATACGATACGATATGCAAAATAAACACTTTCGATACACATTCTTATTCCTATTCTTATTCGATACATAATCTTATTCTTATTCGATACATAACATACCCAAAACACATAAATAACAATAATTCAAAACCCATAATCTATGCCACGACCACTACAACCCGGTGATAACGTTCCTAAATTTTCAGAAAACTCTCACTACAATTTTGAAAATCTAGTAAGATCGATCGGAAGCTTACCTCAAAACCTGACCAGATCTGAATTTAGCCTTTTGGCCCTCTAAACAACATTATCTTGAAAATATAAACTAAGAAAGTTGTATATAATTAAACGACCTTTCCGAAAAGTCCAGAATCAATGAATTCTGACTTACAATGAATTTTCTACGAATTTTACAAGATTGCCGATTTTGAGAGAAAAAGACCTACGAATTTTGATATAAAACTCGGATATGATGTATTTATCATGACACAAAATCCTATTTCTTAATCTACAATTTATCCATATTAGAATATGATCCAAATCTTATCCCATTACTTTAATTCAATTTTAAATATCCTAATCTATATCTAATTATAATACTTTTTTCTAATATCCTATTAATAATCGAATTCTAAAAATTATAGGATATTACATACTAACCTCTTTAAAAAGAGCGGGTTACCTATGATAAAAAAAAATCTTTATCTAATTTTAATACTTTTTTCTAATATCCTATTATTAATCGAATTCTAAAAATTACGGGATATTACATACTACCCTCTTTAAAAAGAATTTGGTCCCCAAATTCACAATAAACCTATACGTCTAGGCCCTCTAATCTCTTATAGGTCAAATTTGTAAAGAACTAAAAGACCTTTCCGAAAAGTCTAGAATCAGTGAATTCTGACTTACGATCAATTTTATACGAATTTTACAAGATTGATGATTTTGAGAGAAAAATACCTACGAATTTTGATATAAAACACGAATATGGTGTATTTATAATGACACAAAATCCTATTTCTTAACCTACAAGTTATCCATATTAGAATATGATCCAAATTTGAGGCCCATTACTCTAATTCAATTTTAAATATCCTAATCTTTATCTAATTTTAATACTTTTTCTAATATCCTGTTATTAATCGAATTCTAAAAATTATATGATATTACATACTACCCTCCTTAAAAAGAATTTGGTCCCCAAATTCACAATAAACCTATACGTCTAGGCCCTCTAATCACTTATAGGCCAAACTTAAACTATGATCCACATGAACGCATCCTACGGAATGTACTAGTCCCATACCTAATACACACCAAAGGACAGGCTGCTCTTGATACAACCTGAAACAGCCCGGTGATAATAAAAAAAACTGTCACTACAATCTGGTGACCACGGTTCTAAGTTCTTATTCGACATTTTCACAAACCATGACACAAATAAAAAAAATCCAAAATTATCGTTTAGACACCGCATATACACAACAATAAATAAAACTTAAGATATAATACTCTCAAATATAAAATCAGTTAGCCCAAGTTTTGATAATCAAATATACATGTATCACACAATTTCGAAAATCTTGCATGATCGATCGAAAACTTACCTCAAAACCTGATCATATCTGAATTTAGTGACCCTCTAAATGCTGTTATCTTAAAAAATATAAACCACTAAAGTTGTAGAGAACGAAAATACCTTTCAGAAAAGTCTAGAATCAACGAATTCTGACTAACGATGAATTTTCAATGAATTTTACAAGATTGCTGATTTTGAGAGAAAAAGATCTACGAATTTTGAAATAAAACACGAATATGATGTATTTATAATGACCCAAAATCCTATTTCTTAATCTACAAGTTATTTATATTAGAATATGATCCAGTTTTTAGGCCAATTACTCTAACTCAATTTTAAATATCCTAATCTTTATCTAATTCTAATACTTTTTTCTAATATCCTATTATTAATCGAATTCTAAAAATTACGGGATATTACATTACGTCATCGTATCATATTTGAAGAAGAAAAAAACAGAAATTTGTGAACAACAAAAATTGAGCAAGTGGATGATGTAAACAACGGTTTTTGCATTTGAGAGACTAATGTAACATTAAATATATCTCAAACTTCCTTACAATACTAAAATCTTCTTTTTTATTCTTTTGTGTAGATGGATATTGAATGCGTAAATGTTACATTGTTGGAGTTTACTTACTGTCGAGCAAGACTGAAGCTATATGTGTAACTCAACAATACTGGTTTGGATAACTCAACATAGAATAAGGACTTTGAAATAATCTATGTTCCACTAGAATTAGTAAAGATTATTTATTGGGTATATACACAAAGGTTTTGGTAGCTACAGTAAAAAAGATGTCAATAGAGATCCGTATGAAGTTCATTAACATGTTCAGGCATCGAAAGAATAAGGTTGGAGTCATCGAAGCAGTTACCAGGATTAGTGTGAAGACCTCAAGAATTCCTAGTGAAGTTGTTTATATCTGATGGAAGACTTGACAATGATTTGAGAAGATATAGTACGAAGACCTGAGAGAAAAACTAGTTACCTGTAAACCAGACCATTCCACTAGGTGTCAGTGATTCGTGAAAAAAAAACTGAGTATTATCATTAGAAAAATTGTTAAGTGAGGATTCATATTCGGGAATACAGGTTTTATGGTTCCTGGAGAAGACTCAAGAGAGAAGACTTGAAGACATGACAGTTTTGGGATTACAGTTCTCTACAGAAACTAAGTCAACGTGATCACTACCTTGTAGTCGAAGTCACTCAGATCAGTATATTGAATATCAGAAGCAATATCCTGGAAATACAGTTCAATATTTATGTATCTTGACTTGGTACGAGTCTCAGAGAATAAACAGGAGCTAAAATAAAATTCCAAGTGCATGTATGCACACCTTGGTCGCCAGTAAGCATACTTGGTGAATTTTCTAAGTCAAAAATAGTTCCCTTGCTAAACTAGGAGGCCTAGGTCGTAAGTAAGAACTAGCAAAAGAGAGAAATGCTTGCATGTGCTTCCAGGGACCCACATAATCTTACCAAGCTTCCTATGAAGTGTCTTGGTCGCAACTAACTCACTACAAGGAGTAGAGGTCACAAGAAACTCCCTCCCAAGAACTTCATGGTCATAAGTAAGTCCATCCAAGGTCTTCAAGGTCGCAAATAAGGTGCATACTAGGTTGGTTGGTCGTCAGTAAGCTTGAATGAACCAAAAACTAAGTAGAAAAGTCCCTAGGTGTGATCAAGTCACAATTTAGAAGCTTTGTACTTTATACAGGTCACAAGTAAGGACTTTTGAAGGAAATTCAATTGCTAGCTAATCATATGAAGTAAATACTTTGTGAAGCTCAGGGACGCAAGTAACACAAATATACAAGCTGTATCAATTCAAATTCTTGGTTCTGGTTAAGCTACGTGTCCCTCTTCTCTCTCCAGCCTATCGACCTATATAACCAAACAGATGCTGATTGAATTTGTATCCCTCCATTTTCTCAACAGTGCGAAGCTCTTGCAAAAGTTTTTCAGCATTTCTAAAAGCTTGATGTGACAAGGAGAGGTTATCTCCAATTTGATTCACACCATTTAAAGCCTTACAAACTTGTAACACTCATTATTTAAACCTCCTTTGACTGTATTTAATACCTTTTGATAAGAGTTTTAGATTTTTAGAGTGATAAGAAGAACCCTAGATTTATAGCTTATTGCTTTGGTTCTTTTTATATTTGTATTTGGAGTTGCAAGCAAATCCTCCGGGTATTTATACTTTTGAATAAAAAGAATATTTACCTAGAATCTCTTTGTGTGTTTATTTCATTTTAGTTTTGATATTCCGCTGCATAAATTTTAGAAAAACAAAAAATATACATTCACCCCCCCTGTATGTACCTTTTGGACCTAACAATTGGTATCAGAGCTTGTTGCTCGATATATAGATCTGATCTATTAGATTAGCAAGTTTTGTTGTTGATTTTGGTTTACGGAGTTTGGGAGGGGTTCCGGTGTATAGATCTGATTTTGGGTTTGTTTGTTTTGACTTGACTGGTTTTGTATTGCTGACTGAATGGGTTATCATATTTTAAGACAGTATATTGTGAATGTTTTTTAGATCTGAAAAGATGAGTTCTCAAAAGGTCAGTAGTATTAAGGTTCCTTAATTTGATAGATCGAGATACAATCTATGGAAGAATAAAATGCTTTTATATATTCGGGCGTCAAATCCAGAGTATATGAGGGTATTAAGAGAAGGAAGACATGTGCCGATGAAGGATCATCCGGAGTTTCCTAATATGAGAATGTCATGTCCTGAAGTAGAATGGAGTGCTCGTGACAAAGAACTGATAGCTCTGGATGAAGGCCTGCAACTTATTTTGGCGGATTCGATGGATGATGATATGAGTCACCAAATTATGGTCTGTGAGAGTGCCAGGCGCATGTGGGAGACCATAGAATTTCTTATGGAAGGAACTAAAGACATCAAGAAGAATTGACTTGATATCTTGACTTCACAATATGAGGCTTTTAAGTCCTTTCCTGGAAAAAGTATCACTGAGGTCTTTGAAAGACTGAACAAGTTGTTAAATGAATAAAGTATTCATTGCAGGACTTATCCTCAGAGAGAAGTCAACAGGAAGTTTATGCTAGTCCTACCTCACCACTTGGAGAATAAGGCTTCATTAGTTCGTGAACAAGTTGATTTTGAAACCATAACACTTGAGATATTGTATGGTAAATTGAAGACACATGAGATGGAGCAGGAACAAAGGAAGATCATCTATGGTGGTGGTACAGTTGATAGCAAAAATGTCAAACTACTCAAGATAACTGCTCTTGTAGCCAGTGGAATCAAAGAGCTTAACATTACTGCTGAAAAGCCTAAGTCCAAAGCTGAAACGCTCTTTGAAGCTGAAATGGATGATGAAAGCCTCTTTGGTAATCCTAGTTACTATTATACCATTGAGGAAATGCAAAGAATGGAAGACCCTACTATGGCCAACTTAGATGGGATGTTCAGTAACATCAGGTTTAGACGGAAGCAAGGCTTTAGGGGTTTTGGAAGCAGCAACCGTGGTCCTAGGTCAAGTTCATCTTGTGGATCAGGTTATAGGATAGGGATGGTAGAAAGAAGCAAGTTCCGATGCTACAATTGTGATGAGTTTGGGCACTTTGCCACTGAGTGTAGAAAGTCTCAGCAAGCAAAGGATAAAGGTAAAGCTTATCAAAAGAAAGATTCGGGTAGCTCAAGAAAGTATCTAGTGAATTGTTACATAGCTGAAGGGAAGAGATGGGATGACACTGACGATGAAGAAGAACAATTTGGAAATATTGTATTAATGGCAGAATCTTCATCTCAGGTAAAATTTCCAACTATTCGTGCTTTACCTCAGATAACTTGTGTGAGAATGAACAATGTGTCGCCTTCAGGCAAACTGTCCTATTGTATGGAAATGATGTTTCTCATCACTATCTTAAGTCACGATGCAATACAATGGAATGTATTGAACAATATGATGCCGTAAAAGAAGTGTATAGAAATGTTAGTACTACACTAAGATGTACTCTACTTGATGTCGAAGACCTTAAAGTAGAACTAAAGAAAGTTAAAGATAAAAATGATAAGTTAGTTCTAGATAGGGCCAGCATTGAGAATCTTAAACAAACCAATAAATATTTAGATCTTAAGATTACTAAGCACCTTGAGACAGAGAAAGAGCTTAAGAACAAGAATGCAGAATTAGAAACTATATTGCATATTTTTACTGATTCTGCAAATCTTGCCAAGAAGCTTATAGTTGATCAAGTAGTAGGTGGAAAGGTTGGGATAGGCCTATACTACGACGAACTTAGAAAAGCTTCTAAGAAACGAGTAGTTGAAAATGATCCTGTAGAGAAATTTGTGAATCCCCCTTGTACACCTCATGTTCTTAAGGAAGCTAAGAAGCCTCTGTTTAAGAAAGCTATTGTTGAGCCCTTTGATGAAGATAATCTTTATATTCATCATGAGATGTTTCTTGAGGATCTTGAGCTCTCAGTAGAAAAAAGCCAAAGAAACCTATGTATGTTGCTAGTGACTCTGAATTATCTTTTGTCGGACTAGGTTTTACTTCCAAGACTAAGAAGAATAGAAGGAGAAATGGCAGGATAGGAACTAATGGACCTAGGAAGTTATGTAATAACTATGGTTCTGCTGGTCACCTTATGCTTATAGAAAGGTTAAAGTAGACAATATTAAGAATACTTATGTGCATAACATTCCTAACATGCCTAAAGTTTTTAAATGTGATAAATCTGTTTGTATGCCATGTGTAGTTTATTTCATGCACACTTATCTTGATTTCACACACTCGTAGAATACAGCTCATGATTGTGATAAGCATGCTAGTAAGAATACCGGTAGATCAAGGACTTTAAGCCCTCTTAAAACTAGGTAAGTGGCTCTTGTCACCAAGCCCAAGAGCAAGTCTGTTGGTGCTTCTGAAAGTGACAAAGAAATAATCAATGACAAAGCAAAAACTGTTAATCCTGTCAATTCTGTTAAGAGAAATGTTATATATTCAAATGCTTCTAAGTATTCTGGACCCAACTTAGTTTGGGTACCAAAGAAAACTTAATCATCTTTGTTTTCAGGGCATTAAGCAGAAGAAGGTCATGTGGATTCTAGATAGTGGGTGTTTAAGGTATATGACCGGAGATAGAGCATTGCTATCAAAGGTGGTTAAGAAAGTTGTCCTAGTAGTTACTTTTGGAGATGACATCAAAGGTTATACTATGGGATATGGCTGTTTGGAAATTGGCAATGTCATTATTGAAGAAATCTCTCTGGTTAAAGGTCTTATGTATAATCTCCTCAATATCAGTCAATTCTGTGATAAAGGATGCGAAGTTTTGTTCAAGAAGGAGAAGTGTTTGATCTCTAATCAGAAGAATGAAAAGCTGACTCTCAATGGGGTTAGAAAGGGTGATTTGTTCATAGCTTACTGGAATTCTACAGATGGTCAAGTAATGTGCATCTACAGTAAAGCTTCTCCAGATGGAAGTTGGTTATGCCATAAAAGCTCTCCCACTTGAATTTCAAGACCATGAATTCTTTGGTTAAGAGGGAATTGGTGAGAGGATTGCCCGAGATGGAATTCAGTCCTAATGGACTTTATGAAGCATGTGATAAGGGAAAGTCAAAGAGGGCATCACGCAAGAAGAAGACAATGACTGACATCACTGAACCACTACAACTCCTTCATTTGGATTTGTTTGGCCCTTTCAACATCATGTCTATGTCAAGAAAGATATATAGCTTAGTGATTGTTGATGACTATTCCAGACACATGTAGGTGTTATTCTTACATGCAAAGGATGAAACAACTGAGATGATTATTGATCAAATCAATAAGATTAAGTTAGAGGCTGGAATGCATGTGCAAACAATTAGATCAGATAATGGAACAGAATTCAGAAATGCGACTTGGAACCGATAGATAACCCATTATATCCTTACAAACTATTGTGTATATGTTGTGTACTTGATGATTTCATGAACAAAACACCTTGGTAGATTTTACTTAGTGAAAATATGTAGCACTCGACGAATAAGGTTTATAGTCCCGACGGATGACTCAATATAGTCCCGACGGATGATGACTAATTATCCATCGAGTGAGTAGCTTATGTAACAATAAGTCTGTAGCACATTTCTGCATACACCTTTGAATAGATTCTATAGTATCATATAAGTCATGTTGACTTTAACTAGATATGCAGAATAGGTTGATTAATTGTACATAGATGATGTCTTGTAATTCTGCGTAAATGAAATGAAGTCAAGGGCCAAACAGCTACCGACAAATGATAAACAAATCCATCGATGGATGATCAATATAGCAGTCGATGGATGACTAACAAAGCCATCGACGGATGATCATAAACTCGATGGATGATCATGTACTCAACGGATAAAGAATTCAAATATCTGTTGACAGTGACAACACAGTCACATGTGTCGAGTGTAAGCAAATGGAATGTGGTAGCCTATTCAACTGGGTTTTTGAGAACAAAGAACATTGCCATTTCCATGCTATTATGAAGATATTCAAAGATGCTGGAATAGAGTAATGAAGTAGCATTGTAATAGACTAGATAGTTTTGTTTTATTATCCTGTCTCATTACTTTGTAATGTTGGTGATATATAAACCAAGAAGTAGCAACTAAGGAATTATCTAAGACAAAAAGCAGAGAAATATTTGTAAGCAGAATTCTTAGTATTTCTTTGTATTTTTAGTTGTTCAATTGTTGTAAGCAGCTGTGAGCATTTTTCACACAGGGTTCTCTCGATATATATTATATATCTCTGGTGGAATCATTCAAATCCACCAGAAATTTTTTAAAGACTCTTGTTTTTAAATACTTGTGTTTTGATTCATTTAAGTAACTATTCCGCATTGTGCTAATCAATTCACACTTATATATATATTCGAGTTAGAACATTTTTAATCAAGAAAAAGTTCAAGAATTCCATTCAACCCCCCCCTTCTGTAATTCTTGTTATATTGTTAAGGGACTAACAATTTGTATCAGAGAAAGCTCTTAACTTACAAAGAGTTTAAAGATCAAAACAATATAGCAAGATGAACAAGAAGGATGTTGGAGTCAAGATTCCATTTCTGGATAAAGATAATTACCATCATTGGAAGGTAAAAATGCATCTTCATTTGCTTTCTCAAGATGAGGCCTATGTGGACTGCATAGAAAGAGGCCCTCATGTTCCAATGAGAGCTGCAGGAAATGAGCCATCAGTCCCCAAGCCAAGGCATGAATGGTCTAATCCTGACATTGAACAAGTCATGAAGGATAAAAAGGCCATGAATATCCTGTTTAATGGAGTTGATGGTGATATGTTCGACAACATTATTAACTGCAAAACTGCCAAGGATGTTTAGGATACAATACAGATCATCTGTGATGGCACTGAGCAAGTGAGAGAAAACAAGATGCAGCTACTGATTCAGCAATATGAGTATTTTCATAATGAAGAAAGTGAGTCTCTTACTAAGATTTTTAGTAGGTTTCAAAAACTGCTAAATGCTCTAAAGCTGCATGGAAGGGTCTATCAGACAAAAGACTCCAATCTAAAATTCCTTATATCTCTTCCAAAGGAATGGAAACCAATGACAGTCTCATTGAGAAACTACCAAGATTATAAGGAGTTTACTTTGGAGAGACTATATGGCATCCTGAAAACATATGAGCTTGAAATAGAGAAAGATGAGAGGATGGAGAGAGGAAAGAAGAAAGGAGGGTCCATTGCACTAGTTGTTGAGTTAGAGAAAGAGAAGGAGATGAAGATGGAAGCTGTTGAGTCAACTTCAAGGGTCTGTGAAAGCAAGGGCAAGGGGCTTGCAGTAGAAAGTGAAGATTCTTTGAGCCAAGATGACATGGAAGACATTGATGAACACCTAACATTTCTTTCCAGGAGATTTGCCAATCTCAAGTTCAAGAAGAACTTTGGAGCAGCCAAGCCAAATAGAAACACGGTTGATAAATCAAAATTCAAATGTTTCAAATATGGCTTGGCAGGGCATTTTGCCAATGAGTGTAAAAAAGTTAGATTCCAGCAAGAAAAAGTTTGAGCCTGTGGATTATAAGCAAAAATACTTTGAACTGCTCAAATAAGAGGAAAGGGCTTTCATCACACAAGAAAATGACTGGGCAGCAGATGCTCTGGATGAAGATGAAGATGTCAGCTATGTCAATCTAGCCCTAATGGCCAAGTCTGATGAAACAGAAACAAGTTCTTCAAGTAATCAGGTAATTACTACAAACCTTGCACATTTATCTAAAACCGAGTGTAATGATGCTATAAATGACATGTCTACAGAGTTATATCATTTGTGTGTTACACTTAAGTCTCTTACTAAAGAAAATGCTAAAATCAAAGAAAACAATTTGTTTTTGAGTGAGAGAAATAATGTGCTTGAGTCTCAGTTCATTGATTTGGAAAAGTTAAGAATTGAGTGTAAGATTGCCAAGGAGGAATTAACTGAGTCCTTGAAGAAAGAAGAAATTTTGAAGAAGCAACTCGAGCGTGAACATGGGGTGATTAAGGCATGGAAAACATCTAGGGATGTCCATGCTCAAATCACCAAAGTTCAAGGAATTGAGTCTTTCTATGATGTAGCCTGGAAAAAGAACAAAGAGAAACTAGAACCAAATTTGGTGGATGGAGTGCTAACAGATGTAGACTCGACGGATGATGACGAATAAAAAAAAGGGTTATCCGTCGAATGATGAAAATCCTCATCTGTCGGCTATAAGCAAGCCTATCAATAAAGCCAAACTTGTTAAGCTGATAAATATGCTCCTAGAAAAATCTGTGTCAAGTGTGGTAGTGTAAATCATTTGTCTGTTAATTGCAAATCTACCATGCCTACTCCCATGTCTGTGCCACCTCACTTTCCCAACATAAATATCATGCCTCCCCTGCCTATGAATGCCATGTCTACACAGAATATGAATGCACGATTTGCTAACATGCCATTTGCACCTAATCCTTATCATGCTGCATTTAGTATGCCACAGATGCCATTTAGCATGCCTTACTGGAATAACATGTTCACTAATAGCATGCCATTCCCTGTTGATTATAATATGCATGATAATTCTGTTGCAATGAATGGTTTCAAAGGCCCAACTCAAATGACCAAGGATGAATCTGATATCCCCAAGTCAAATGAGATAAAGCCTAAGAAACAGAAAAAGAAAGCTAACAAGGCAGGACCCAAGGAAACTTGGGTACCAAAATCAACTTGATTTGATTTTGATGTGTGCAGGGAATCAGAAAGAATCTTTGGTACTTGGATAGTGGTTGTTCAAGACACATGACTGGTGATTCTACCCTGCTCACAGAGTTTAAGGAAAGAGCTGGCCCAAGTATTACTTTTGGAGATGACGACAAGGGTTATACTATGGGATATGGCTTGATTTTAAAGGACAATGTCATCATTGAGGAGGTTGCCTTAGTGGATGGTCTCAAACACAATCTGTTGAGTATAAGCCAGCTTTGTGATAAAGGCAACTCAGTAATCTTCAACTCAGAAGCTTGTGTTGTGATTAATAAAAGGAGCAACAAAGTGGTTCTCACTGGTGTGAGAAAAGGAAATGTGTACCTAGCTGATTTCAACTCATCTAATGCAGAATCTGTTACTTGTCTTCTCAATAAAGCAAGTTAGGATGAAAGTTGGCTATGGCACAAGAAGCTATCCCATTTAAACTTCAAGACCATGAATGAGCTAGTAAAGAAAGAACTGGTTAGAGGCATTCCTCTAGTGGAGTTTTCTAAGGATGGATTGTGTGATGCATGTCAAAAAGGGAAGCAGATTAAAGTATCATTCAGGAAGAAACTTGATTTAACAATTGAAGAACCTTTGCAGCTGCTACACATGGACTTGTTTGGACCAGTCAATGTATTGTCCATCTCAAGGAAAAGATTTTTCCTAGTAATTGTAGATGATTTCTCAAAGTTCTCTTGGACATATTTCCTAGAGTCTAAAGATGAGGCTAGTGAAATCATCATCAATCACATAAGGCAAGTTAATAATCATCCTGATTTTAAGGTTAGAAGAATCAGGAGTGACAATGGAACTGAGTTCAAGAATTCTGTCATGAGAGCATTTTGGGAGGAAAATGGGATTCTGCATGAGTTTTCAGCAGCAAGAACTCCATAACAGAATGGAGTAGTGGAAAGGAAGAACAAATCACTTATTGAAGCTGCAAGGACAATGCTTGAAGAATCTAAACTGCCAACATATTTCTGGGCTGAAGCTATTAATACTGCATGCTACACTCAGAATATTTCTCTGGTTAATCAAGCAAGATGCATGACTCCCTATCAATTGTTCAAGAACAAGAAACCAACTCTAAATTTTCTTCATGTCTTTGGCTACAAATGCTATATTATGAGAAATCAAACTGATCAAAATGGGAAGTTTGATGCTAAAGCAGATGAAGGAATTTTTGTTGGATATGCTGTTGGTAAAGCATATAGAGTCTATAATCTAAGAACCAACATTGTTGTGGAATCAATATATGTTGTGTTTGATGATAAAGAAATTGAAGGACTGCAAGATGGAGATTACCATGAGAGCCTCAAATTCGACAATGTGGAGATGGTTAGTGATGACAGTGATGATGAAAGTGATCAAGAAACAGTATCAAAGGATAATGCAGAAAAATCCACTACCAATGAAGCATAAAACTCAACATCTGTCGAGTTGCATAATGCTTCATCCGTCTGGAGGTAATCTGCTTTATCCGTCGGGAAATAACCAGCTTCATCCGTCGGTACTCAAAATTCTCCATCCGTCGGGTTATCAAGAGAAGCTGGAAATCAAGATAGATCACCTATAGAAAGTTCCCCTTTCTCAAATCAAAGATCCACAAACTCAGGGGGAGTTTCTAACAGTCAAAACGCAATCACTCATCAAGACAACAATGAGGCCTCTTCATCTAGAGCTAATCTACCTCAACAAAGAAAATAGACAAAAGATCACCCCTTTGAGCTCATAATTGATGATGTATCTTCTCGAGTTCAAACAAGGAGAGCAACTCAAGAAGAATGTCTGTACAAAAACTTTCTTTCCAAGGAAGAACTAAAGAAGGTAGAAGAAGCTTTGTTGGATCCTGATTGGATTTTAGCTATGCAGGAGGAGCTAAACCAATTTGAAATGAATAATGTATGAAAGCTGGTGCCCAAGCCTAAAGGAAAGAATCCAATAGACACCAAATGGGTATTCAGAAACAAGATGGATGGAAATGGCATTGTAGTCAGGAACAAAGCTAGATTGGTTGCTAAGGGCTATTGTCAACAAGAAGGAATAGATTTTGATGAAACATTTGCTCCTGTTGCAAGACTTGAAGCCATCAGAATCTTCTTAGCCTATGCAGCCCATGCCAATTTCAAGGTCTATCAAATGGATGTCAAAAGTGCCTTTCTGAATGGAGATTTGGAGGAGGAAGTCTATGTCAGCCAACCTCCTGGTTTTGAAGATTCAAATTTTCCAGAACATGTCTATTATCTTTTAAAAGCACTTTATGGACTGAAGCAAGCACCTAGAATCTGGTATGATACTTTATCAAAGTTCCTTTTGGAAAATCACTTCACAAGAGGTATTGTAGATAAAACTTTATTTTTTAGAAATGTTAATGGCTCTAGTATACTTGTTCAAATTTATGTAGATGATATTATTTTTGTCTCTACAGATGAGAAACTTTGCAAAAAGTTTGCCAAATTGATGAAAAGTAAGTATAAAATGAGTATGATGGGAGAACTGACTTACTTTCTTGGTTTACAAGTTAAGCAAGTTAGTGATGGAATATTCATTAGTCAAACTAAATACATTTTTGATCTTTTAAAGAAGTTTGATCTAATGGATTGCACATCTGCAAAAACTCCCATGGCCACTGCAACTAAGCTTGAATTAAACACTACTGAAAAGTCTGTGGATATTTCAAGTTATAGGGGCATGGTTAGCTCAATTTTGTACTTAACAGCTAGTAGGCCAGATATAATGTTTGCTACATGTTTATGTGCTAGATTTCAGGCTGATCCTAGAGAATCTCTGTAACACCCCCAAATCCGGGGTCGGGAATCTGGGTTGTCACGAGTTCCATTTCCCTTAATAACACCCAATCTTAATAAATAATCAACTACTCTGTATTGTGACCCCACAATAAACAAACACACCATAAGGTATAGTCTCAGAGATGAATATCTAAAAATAATCACAAGTCATTTTATTCCACAATTATATGCCAATACACCTTAAAAGGGTTTCTGAATAAATTTACATTTCTTTGCCATTATTATAATTGATAAAGATACATAAGTCTGGTCCATCAAAAGTTGAAAGCCTAGCCTATTGGTAGTTCCTACCTCAGCTACAGCGACATCAACGCCTATAGGAAACTGCGGAATGTTTCCTAATCGCTTGCGAATCGGGAGCTTGGTCCTGTTCATCTTTTCTATCTGTTATTGTGTGATGAAAGAAGAAAGCAAGGGTGAGAAGCAAGCCCACCAAAATAATATGTATAATGATTAACAATATATGAGCCTTCTCATAGTACTCATGAAAGTCTTGGTCAAAAGAAATGAACCAAATTTGATATCTTAATGTGATGAAGTCGCATAATATTCAGTATATATATACTTTTCACAATCTTTGAAATCCTCTGACGTGTATAATATACACAGAGTTCTAGTTTATAACTGTATAAAAATATCGTTGCAAGGTGATCTCATATATATAACCTTGTCTCAACGTTTTTCCGAAAATCTTTGACATGCACAAGATAATCATTTACTATATATAAGTTTAAAAGATGAAGTTACAAGATACTCCAATATACTTATATCCGAATACTACTTGAACTACCACCGTTCAAGTTATAATCAGTTTCAAAAGTTCATCACCCAGATGAGACTACAAGATAAGACTTGAATAGATTCAATCCTTGAAATATCATTATAAATAATGAAGTTACGAGATGCTTCATTAAGTCCCGATATATAAATATATTCATATATATATCTCCCATACATTTCCTGAAAACCTCTGTCATGTAAAGTATGAACAGAGTTGCAATATTCCATAAATTTGGAAAGGAAATAATTTTGGCATAAACCCGATATCTTGCTGATCAGGAAAAGATACCAATAAATAACCTTTTCTACTAGTAGATGGACGAATTCCCCACTGGTCATCACCCTGGTCGCAATAGGACCTTATGCTGGACTGCCCCTCAGCCACTTACGCATTTGATGGACTCCCACTGAGCCACTTACACTATCATGGACGCCCACTGAGCCCATGTTGCTTATGCCGACTCGATAGCTGGACTTACTTCCGGAACGTTGGTTAAGTAATCAATTCATTTATCAAAACAGCAACTTTGTTGCGAATATAAAATACACCACAGAGCCGAATCCCCCGGGTTTTGAGCGAGTATTTAAATCCCCTTTAAAAAGGAAGATCTTAAATATATAAAAATGAGTTTTGGGATCCGCTCTAACTTTTAAAAATCATTTTAAAGACTCGAAAACACTTTAAAGAGTGTTTAGAGTAATGCTGATTTAATAAAGTAAATCAGTCCCAATATATTAGAAAATATCTGAATATTATTATTTAAATAATATTCCCATAAAGAATAATCTTTATACAAATAATTGAGGTAGAAGTTGTAAAACTTATACTTGAAATGGATATTAAATAACCAAAGATATACTTATACGAAAGTATTATCTTTATTTGAATAATCGAAAATAAGTTTGATTATCGAAACATTATTCTTTAATAAAATAAAGAATATTATTTAATAAATAAGCGGAGTCATAAGTCCTCAATGAATATTCAAAATAATATTCATTAAATAAAATAAACGGAGTCATAAGTCCTCGAATGAATATTGAAAATAATATTCATTAAATAAATAAGCGGAGTCATAAGTCCTCGAATGAATATTCAGAATAATATTCATTAAATAAAATAAAGCTATCGAAAAAACCTTATTCGATTAATAGTTTTGAAACTATATCAATATATATATATATAAATATATAATATACTCGGGAACATCGACTCCCGGTTTTAGAAAATGTTCACCTTTGGGTCCCCTATCCTAAGGGTATACGCAACTACTGCTTATCTCTAGCATATGTATTATGCAACTTATAAGCATTGAAATCAACAGATAGATAACCAGATTACGAAACAGACATGCATATATATACTATCTCAGCATGCTTCAATATATCGCAAAATTTGCTAATTAACCAACATGCACTTATCACAAGATAATGCATATACATATATACATCACAACAACAGTATAACAGGTAGAAAACTTGCCTGAGTGACTGGGGGTAATAAAAGGCCTGGGACGAGTCTGGCAACCTATAAATAACATATAAGTCGCAATTAAACCAAAGTCGCTTATGAATCTATACTATAACCACTCTAGACTCTAATGCTCGCTTTGCGCTTAATGCTTCACTTAAGTCGCTCGAGTACCCTCGGCTCCACCATTTTTAATAAATTAACCATTAAGAGTTTTAAGGAGATTCTTTCGCGAGTGCCTTACCAACTGCCTATTACACTTTACATAAATGTTTCATACTCCAATTAGTCATTTAGGGTCTTTAACCAATGTTTCAAAGTAAGGCAAGGGGTAATGGTTCATTCGCGAAACGCCGTTACTTAAAATGGTCGTTTCTCCTAAACCGTACATCGGAATCAAACGAACCACATATCAAAACGAAGCTCATAACATGAAATATCTAAATATGGCAATGGTCAATACCTAGCAGGGAGTTCTCGGGTCCTAATGTTATGAACAAAAGCAGTCTAAAGTAAATCGGACATTATGACGGCCATGTTTACGCGATTTCCCAATTTTATACCATCTCAAATCGACCACCAACCAATCCCAATTCATTCATACAACCAACATCCCTCCAAAACACACTACAACAGTCCCAACACCTCAAGTTCTTCCAATTTATGTTATTCTCATCATGAATTTAAACTATACTTAATTCCTTTAACAAATCAACAAGATTCAACATTCATTTCACTACCACTCCAACCCAAACTCTAAACAAACAAGCTTCATGCTTTACATATACTATATCAATCATAACCATTCCTAAATACTCAAAACTAAAGCTAGGGTTTGGAGTTTATACCTTCTTGAAGCTTCTTAACACAACACAAGAGCTTTGAATGCCTAAAGAACCTTGATCCTTGCTTGTATAACCTTAAACTTTCATAAAATTCAAGAAAACTAAAGTTATTTTTTTGAAAGTTACTATTCACCATCTGCTTCCTTGAATTATTGGAAGAGATTGTGAAGGAATTTGAAGCTTAAACTCATGGGATAGCTATATCTATGCATAAGGAGTACTAGATAATTAACTTACCAATTAAGGAAGCTTGGAACTTGAATTTTGAAATTCTTCTTCTTGAAAATGGGGAAAAGCCGAGAGCAAGCTTGGAAGAAAGAGAGATTTTTGTGTTTGTGATTTGTTTAGCTTAGCTTGGTTGGTTTTGTTTTGATTTTTGGTTAATTACCTAATTAACCTTATATTTGTGTGGTTATAAACCAACCACACCTCCTCCTTCCCTATGTCATGCTTGCATCACCTTATTGTGTCATCATCTCTTACATGCCCTCTCCTTATTGGTTGGATGACCTCATCATCCCTAACCTCCTTGATTAACTTCCTAATTATTTGCCTAATGACCGCTCATCTGTTATACGGTTCGCTTAACTTTCGTTTTCGTTTATCGTTTGAGGGATCATACCCGGGATCTTATTACTGGGGTTTCCATAACCTTTCTCAATACATTATAATCCTTTTAAGATCCTCTCTTAAAATCCTTTAATTTAAATCTTTTTTATCCTGTTACCTTATACTCAATTCTTTCCGTATCTAGTGGATTTCCGGGAAAAATCAAAGTGTTTGGAATTGGATTCTGACGATCTTTACATACACTTATATACCATATAGAGTACTAATAAAATCTCAGAATATCAATCAAAGAACCCCTACATAGTGTGGCAAGAAAAGTTTCTTTATTCAGCATAATCAGCAAAACACTATTTATAAGGGTTACAAGAAAGTTCAAAATTTTGGGGTTATTACAATCTCACTTAATAGCTATTAAGAGAATTTTCAGATATCTCAAGGGAACACCAAAACTTGGCATTTGGTATCCTAGAGATTCTGGTTTTGATCTAACTGGTTATTCAGATGCAGATTATGCAGGTTTTAGAATTGATAGAAAAAGTACAACAGGAACCTGTCAATTTCTAGGAAACAAGCTTGTGTCCTGGTTCAGTAAAAAGCAAAATTCAGTTTCCACTTCTATAGCTGAAGCTGAATATATTTCTGCTGGGAGTTGCTGTGCACAGATATTATGGATGAAAAATTAATTGCTAGACTATGGTTTGTAAGTTGAAAGGATTCCTATTTTCTGTGATAACACAAGTGCAATTGCCATCACTGAAATTCCAGTACAACATTCAAGGACAAAGCATATAGACATCAAGTACCACTTCATAAGGGAACATGTAATGAATGGTACTGTGGAACTTCATTTTGTTCCAAGTGAGAAGCAGCTTGCGGATATCTTTACCAAGCCACTGGATGAATCCACCTTTTCAAGGTTGGTAAGTGAGTTAGGTATGTTTAATTATTCTTAAATCCATATGAGTTAATTTGCAAATTGTAATGCAACCAGAAATTTAATTGATTTTTCAGTCTGGGATGAAATTTTGGCTAAGTAAAAATTTACATCTCGACGGATGATCTTTATCCATCGAGTTTGATCATCCGTCGGTATACTATTTGTTAATAAAAATATGTTATTTTCTTGAATATTTTATGGCTCGACGGATAACAGTTTATCCTCATCCGTCGAATTGTCCTATTCTCAGCCGTTAATTCCCTGTACATTATCCATCGAGTATACTTACAGTTTGTAAGCATAACACGACGGATAATGGGTGGAATTGTTACAGTTTATTTTTAAACGGCTATTTTAGGCAATTTGTATTGGTTACTTTATTTTACTTTTTTATTTTTAGCAGTTATTTTTGAGATAGTATAAAAGCTTATTTCATTTCAATCGATTTTCTTTTATCATTCTCAATTCAACTGCTCAAATTTCATTCTCTCTCAAAACAATCACTCTCTTTCTCTTCAAGCTCTTATTCTCTAACAATGGCACCTGTTGTAAAGATTATGTCTCAAACTGGGTTCATTTATAAGAAGAACAATTTCACTGCACTAGTGAACAAGGATATTCAGCAATCTGGTGACTATCACAAGATGATGGACTTTGTGAAGGATTGCAAGCTCAGCTATGCCATGCTAGAATCACCCACACTCTTTTATGAAGTTGTTGAAGAGATGTGGACCACTGCTACATACAACTTAACAGATAAGACAATCACACTCACCATTAAAGTAAAGAGGTATATATCAATAGTGATGTTATAAAAGCATGTTTCAAGATTCCTGATAACACTGTGACCTCACCACACACTGACACCGATATAATCAATATGCTTAATTCCATGAACTATGCTCTTTCTACTTCTAAGTTAAGTGACATTAGGAGAATGGGTCTTAGGAAAGAATGGAGTTTTATGTGTGATGTAGTAACAAAGGTCTTTTCAGGAAAAATCAGTAATTTTGATTCAGTCAATATATCCATGCTTAACATGCTCTACATGCTAGTTATAGATAAATTCTATAATTTCAGTGACCTTATCTTGTTTGAGTTAGGCTTTAAATTAGGAGAGTTAAATAAAAGAGGTAAAAGTGTGTATTATGCTAGATTCTTTATGATGTTAGCTAACCACCTCTGTGAAGAGATTGTGTTTGAGAACCGTAACAACAAATTGGATTGTTGGGTTCAAGAGAGAAGGCTCATTGCAGATTTGAACAGGGCCAATCATCACAAGGATGTGCAATTGTTCTATTTTCCTGTAATGCAAGCACTTCAGGTAAGTGAGGTAAGTTCATCTATCTCTACCACTATTCCAACCTCACTAATTTCTTTGAGTTCTAGTGTGGCTATGGAAACTGTGTCAATGACCAAACAGTTGCCTACCAAAGCCACCAAACCTGCAATTATTTCAAAATCCAAATCTAAGAAAGCCCCCTCTGGTATCTCTCAAAAGATGCCAGTTGCAAAATCCACTAAAACCAAAGAGGGGAGTATGAAGGAGGGAAAGACAGGTGACGGAAGGGGTGAATATAAAAGAAACCCTAAGGATAAGGATGGAGAGTTGAGTGGATCCCAGCCTAGCCACACTGCAGTTTCCCAACAAACTGCAGTGCTTAAAAAGGATAAAAGCTCATTTCTAGCTGCATCCTCCCAAAAGGATGTAGTTATTGAACAAAGCTCTCAACCAAGAGCACAGGCCAAGAGGGTTAGGGACACAAGCTCACCCCAAACTTATGCCAGAAAGAAGAAGTCTAAAACCCTTGGGAATGCACAGGGTACACATACTGTGCAAACTGGTACAAAAGACACAGTCACTACACCTTCACAAATTCAGTTTGATGTGGCTCCAATAAATGTGGAGTCACAGCCAAAATCTCTAGTCATAGAAGCACCTCAAACACCAAACTCACCAACAATTTCTCTGGATGTGGATATGATAAACACATCAATTCCTGATTCCCCTTCTTTAACTCTGTCGGGGAAGCCAAAATCTAGTGCAAGTGAGCATCATCTTTTAGATGATTTGTTGGCTCACTTGCCAATTCTTTCAGGAACTGTTGTATCATCTGTGCCCAAAATATCTTCAATCAGCACAGAGGTAACAATAGTTTCTTTTCCCAGTTCATTCATTTCTACTCTCTCGATGGATATTGCCCATCCGTCGAGTAGTGATTGTATCCCGGCGGATAAGCTTAACAGCAGTTATCCGTCGGATAACAAAACCACTCACTCGATGGATATCCTTCATCCGTCGAGTATCTTTGCACAGCTTCAAACTTCATTTATTTCAAGTGCAGAAGATTTAGTGGTTGTACAGTGACTCTTAGGATTGAGAGAGAAGAGTGTTTTGAGTGAGAGTCTGGGTGCTCCCAGGAAAAAGGAGAGGAAATGAGTGAAACTATGCACTCCATTTCTTCAGGATTGGCAAAAGAAAGTGAAAGGAGTCTCACCTTAGTAGGTGAAGGTGAGGGTGTGAGGGTGGGAGGCTAGGGTGAGACCCTGATGCAACAAAAGAGAGAAAATAAGAGAAATGCAGGTACTGCAGCTATAAGGATGGATGTCATTGCTAGTGAGTTAATGAATGTCCAGGATGCAGACAGGGAGGGACTATCTCAGCATCCTAAAGTTGTTATAGATTCCACCTCCCTTGATGCTGAGGCATTTACTCACCCTGTTCCAGCTTATCAACTTCTAGCTGAACATGGCAATGACAATGCAGAAAGGATGCTCAATCTGGTGCATACCACTCAGTCTATGCTAAGAGCCGAGATTGCTATCAAAGCTTTGCCTTCTACAGCTGGTGATGTAGACTATGAGACTGGTGGTTCGGCTGATTTCTTTGGTGATGGGAGTGGGGATAGTGAAGATGAGGCAATGGACATAGGAGGCAAAGTAGGTTCAAGTTCAAGATCAGGTATGCCATCATGGGCATTTTCAAAGCACTGTGATAAGTACTACTTCAAGAAAACCCTGATCCAACTAATCAATCAGAAAAATACTGCTCTTCAAACCACTACTAATGCCAGCACCAAGAAGCTCCTTCAGGCACATCTAGCCTCCCTGCAACTTTAACAAATCCAAGGCTTCCAACATGCTAGAGATGTAAACACCATGAAGGGTGATATTGAGAAGATGAAGAAGGCCATTTCAGACAAGATAGATTCTAAACTTCCAGAAGCTACAATGATTGACATCAAGAGGCAATTAAGGAAAAATTCTGATCTTACAACCAAGATAGATGCCTTGGACACAAGAATGTCAGCCATGGAAGCATCTTTAACAACCATTCATCTTCATCAAGCCTAACAGACAGATCTACTTCAAAAATTGGTGGCTGCTCAAACCTCCTCATCTACTCACTTGATGATAACAAAAAGGGGGATAAAGGACCAAGTGAGGGGGAGAGGCTTCAGATTCAAATCAGTAAAGTAATTGTGCCTTCAATTACTATCTCAAAGCCACCACTTACAGACAGTATAGACCGTTTATTGATTCATAATCCTGAATATTTAACTTTTCTGCATTCTGTACTTTGAGGTTCATATCAAGATCTCCAGTTTGATCTACAGAGAACTGACATCTCGATAAGTATAATGGATTATCGATATCTCTAAGCTCTCTATAAGTGTCTTTGACTTGTCGAGGTCTCTGAGTCCTCTATAAATGAACTTGGCTTGTCGAGGTCTCCAAATTTATTCATGTGTAAATGACTTGTCGATATCTCTGAGATCTCTATAAGCATTTTGACGATATCTCTGAGATCTCTAACGAGAAAATTGACTTGTTCATATCTCCAATCTTCGTATCTTCATTTTGACATATTGATATCTCTCAATTCTCTAATACATAAATGACTTGTCGATATCTCAGAGATCTCTATATATATTTTTACTTGTAGATATCTCTGAGATCTTTAATGATAATTTGACTTTTCGACATCTCCAATATTCATATCTTCATTTGGCTTGTCGATATCTCTGAGATTTTTCTATAAGCTGTTTTGGACTTCTCGATAAGTCATTCTGGAGTTCTCGAATTATTTCTCTATATGCCTTGATCTATGACTTGTAGATATATTGACTTAGAATATTTTTCCTAAAACAGGTTCATTCAACTCCCAGCTTCTTCGTAATTTCTCTGAGGCATAATCTTCTTGATCTTCTTTCAGAGTTTATTCTTAGGCTTGAGACTGTTTATAGAAAAATACTCCAGTCTAATCTTTCACATTTTTATAGACTCGAGTAATACAATACAAAATACAAATTTAGATTATCATGCAATTAATTCTTAGGGCTGTCAATTTGACTTAGTCTTGTTAAGATACAGGCATGTCTTGCACAACAATCTCCCCTAATTTGTGAGAAGATTGCTTATCACAAATTTATGCCTAGTAACAAGACTAACCCAAAGTTACAATGAAACAATAAATATTACATAAAAATTGACAGAGATACAAGTACAACTTTTATACATTAATTGATTACATGAGTTTGACAGGTACATTCATTATATGAAATCGTCATAGCCTGGTTCCTTTCTAATAAGGTGTTTAAGATTTACTAGCACTTGAAGTTCTTCTACGATTTCAGTACCTCTTAGATCTTCCACAAGCTTGAGCCACTCATCTAATGAATAACCACTCAGGTAACCAGCTCTAAATCTTAAAAATCTGTCAACCTTTATATTCAGAAAGTGTCCATCCTTAGAAAGTATGCTCATCCCCTTTGCCTTGAGCTCATTTGATCTTTTTTCACGCTTTGCAAGTTCTTCTGCATACTTTTTATCTTTTTCTTCCTTTTCACCCTTTGCTCTTACATTTCTTTCATCTCATTCTCTCACCCATACACATAATCTAGCCTTCCAAGCCCTTGTAATAGTATCCTTATCCTTCATCAAATTAATCACTCTTTTGAATTATGTGGTTGAAAGTGTGTCCATTAAGTTGCTACCAAGTAGTGTGAATGTACCATTATCATAATATATCTTGATTTCTGTATAGGATACAACCCAGACTTTGACTATTTCTTCAGCTAACTGTTGAAAGTACTCATCATCTGTGATGCACCAATTTAAAGGCATTAAATCAGATTGATCAAAACAGTTCCAAATAGCCCTTTTAGTAACTTGTAATTTCTTTGGTTTTCTTCCAACAGATTTGAAGTAAATTTTGGTTTGTGGCTTGAATGAGGGTAGGTTTGTGATTTTCTTCAAGGTGAATTAGCTAGATGTGATTGGTATTTTGAGTAGGGTGTTTGTAGTTGGCTTGTACAAGAACTTGGGCTTAGAGGTCAAAGGTAGATTAGTGTTTGAGCTTTTAGGTTTAGTGGTTTGAGCAAGTTGGATTTTGATTGACTGGACATTTTTCTTTGTCCTGAATCATCCTCCTTCTTCTTCCTTCTTCTCTCATCATCTCTTTTTTTATCATCACCTTTCTTCTTATCTTGCTTCTTTTCTTTGCTACCAGTTGCTCCAGAGGATTGACTTGGATTTGATCCAGAAGGCTTTTGATCATCTTGCTTCTGCTCATCATCATCCTTGTCATCTTTTAATTTGACTTATGAATTTGGCAACATGGTATCAGCATTTTGAAGATATCTTCCCAAGATTATGATCATTTCCGCATCTTCAATTTTCTTGTTTTTCTTGGACTTTAGATCAGTTTTAAGAGACATTATCAATCTCATATTTCCTCTTACACAATTCTTTGGAACTGTGCAGTACTTGCACTTTCTTGATTGTGAACAGATGTAGGCCACCCCTTGCTTGGATGAAGATAGGGTTTAGGAAAAGCAGCTATCTAAGCCTTCTTGAGTTCATTCAACAGTTGGGTGTCCTATAGAATTACTGGATTAACTCTATCAATAATTACATCCAGCTAAGATGCTCTCATGGTTTGAAGATTTGAGAGAGACACTTGTAAACATTTGTCTAAGCCACAGTCATTTACATTTAAAATTATTTTTTCCTCCAAAAAGTTATCAACTTTGACAATCACAACTCTGATAAAATTGATGTTGCTTGCCAAGGCTCTTCTGTAAGTGATGTAGCTGTTGTGAAGAGACACCCTTAAGACTGTTAATAGTTCATTGAATTCCTGGTCTTGACAGGGTCCTTTTCTAGCTTATAGAAGTCTGTCTTTTCCAACATCATTAGATATTTGTGCTTGTGAAGAGTTTTGACCAATGTGAGTTGATGTCAATTTTCCAGTCTCTTTAGATTTATCAGCTTCCTTAGACTGTTATATCCTAGCTTCTATCTCCCCCTTAGTCATGTGGGCAGGAAGGAGTAGTGGATTTGGAATTTCTAGCCTCACAGCTTCGAGAAGAGCAAGTAAAGGAATATTCAAGGCACCCATGATAGCTCCCAAATGAAATGAGTTCTGCATTAGAAGGTGTTTTTAGGAGTCGACCATGGTCCTGATGTCATTCTGTTGACTCTGCACTAGAGAAGTGAGAGATTGAACCTGATCTGTGAGTGAGTCATTAGAGGCATGTAGAGTTAAAATTTGCTATTGTAGAGATTGAAGTTAGAGATTTGATGATATCGATAAGGATAATTGAGAGCTTGAAGAGATTGAAGTCCCAAATGTAGCTTGCATAGCTTCCTTGATTTCCTCCATCAAAAGAGCAGAAGGCTCATATCTAGCATGATGGAGTTGATCCAGCTTGACCCTAATGTCATTAGTATTGGTGATTTGTTTCTGAACAACTTTATGAAGAGCTAGAAATGACTCCCTGAGATTTTTGATTCTCTTGTCCATAGATGATAAATCAAACTTGACCATTTGATCAGTAAATTTAGAGAATTTTTGTTTGATTTCCACCTGAGAAGGAATGATCTCATCCAACTTGTCCTTGACCAGTCTTCTTGTTCTGTCTTGATGACCAGTCAATTGTAATTTCAGAGTTTTACCAAAGAGATGGAAAGCTTTCAGTTGAGCTTTGTAGACCTCAGTAATTGCATCATAGACTTCTTGTGGAGTTAGGGATTTGGCATTACTCCCAAGAATGGTCAATTAATCCTCTCTGAACCTTGCAAATACTTCATCCATGTCTAGACTAAAGTTTTTATCCAGCCAAGCATCACAATTTCCATCTTGTTCAGCTTCATTTACTATTTTGGATGCTGTTCTTGAACCTCTGTTTGATAGGAGACCATGATAGCTTGGTAATCTTGATTAGACATGTTGGAGGTGAGAGGCTGCTGTGAGATTTGAGCAAGTCCAGACAATTGATTAACTAACATATCATTGATAGTTGTAGGTTGAGCTTATGTCTCCTATAGCCATTGAGAGATCAAGTGAGGTTGTGGGTGAGAAGGGTTGGAAGTGGATGGTTGATTTGTTAGTTGTGGGGTGGAGGGTAGATCTACAATAGAACCACCTATGACAGATATCACAGTTTGACTCTTAGGTTGAACCGTGGTTATGACAATTTGTGGTTATCCGCTTGTGGTGGGAACCTCCATTGGAATTGGAGGGGAGTTGACTAGATTATTGTCATATACTCTAGCCTCAAACCTTTGTACTTCTTTAAAAGTACTATCACATGAATGTGATGTACTTGCCTCCCCCATAGCAGGATCATTGGCAGTTGAACTCCTAGCTTCAATTGTGAGTGCAATCTCAGCTAGGGTTTTGGTCCTGGGTGGTGAGCACAGTTTCTTGAACCATGTCACTTGATGTAGGCAACTATTGAGAATCAGATTCAAGTTAATTAAATGAAGAAGAAATTTGAGAAATTAGATGTTGAATCTGAGAATTGAGTATTGGCAGCTCCCCCTAAGTAGATGAGGGAGCTTCAAAAGATGTGCTCTCTTTGTGTGTGCCATCCTTATTTCTTCTTTCAAACACTTGAATTTGTTCAAGTGTTGGTGTAGACTCTTTACAAGGTGCATTTGGGTGGATGCTTTGTTCAATAGAGACACCCTATTGGGAGGATGCCTTTAGAGTCTGTTTAATTCCCTGATTTACAATTGCATCATGTTAGGGGAGTGTAGAGGTGGCTTGAGTGGTCAACTCAGTTTGATGTGCCTTCTTTGTTTTCTTGACCAAGGGTGACTCTTGTTCTATTTGATCCTCACCACTCTCATTAATTACTGCTAAAGGAGCCTGCTTTCTCTTCTTTTTACTCACTTCACCCTTTTGAGAAGATGAAGTGGTTGGTTTCCTAGCTTCTAGTGGTACAGAAGGAAGTGTTTCAGCTTAGGAAGGCCCCTGTTGGTTGTCCTGTGTATGTATTTCTACAGGGCAGGAGCCATTGATGTACTAGGTTCAATATTAGACCTCATGTCAGGAATAGGGTAAGGGTAAGTCCTGAATCTTTCCATCATAAATGGAGTGATTTTAAGACTTATAGGTACCTTATTTTTAGTAAGAAGTGCACCAAATAGAACTTTGGACACTTGCTTACAATTTCCTATTTTAGTACTATTTATACCATTAAGCATATGATTGTCATGCACTTTATGATTTAAAGCATACATTATAAATCTAGGAAAGAAGATTTCCTTACCTCTTGTAGCTAAGGGCATTGTGATCTTGGTACTAAGTTCTTCCAGGATCAATAAACCCATATTCAAGTGTCTGTTATGAGCTATGGAGAACACCAGCTTCTGGACCACACTTGATATGTTGTCATATCCTATATTTCTGCAAGTGAAGGCCCTCACAATAGAATCAAATAAGAAAGACCATTCCCTCCTTAGGTACTTCTTGTTCAGGCTAGCAAAGTTGATTCTTTCACTATAGTTGATGAAGTCCATGAACTCAGCTAGCTCATCCTGTGTTGGAACTTCCACCACATTTTCAGTTGGAATGCCCAAAGCTTGATTCACATCTTGCTCATTAAACTCCACATGTTGGCCTCCAATAGAGCAGTTCACCATAATAGATACAGAGTTGTCATGCACAACTCTCCTCACTACAACTGTTGTCCAGAATTCATGCAGAATATCCAAGTAAAGTATGGGATTGGCAGATAAAGCTCCTGCAAGATAAGACCTAGACAAAAATTTAACAAACCCCTTGAAATTTTCAGGAGCTTGATTAGCATCTGTAAAAGTGAGATAGTTGGTTCCATCCTTTGGGATTGCAGCTCTAACATTGTTTAGTGCCATTTTAGAGGAGAAAATTTGAGTGGTAAAGAAAAATTAGAGTTAAAGAGTTAGAAAACGAGAGAGAGCGGTTGAGAATTGGAAAAATTAGGTCACTTAGAGATCTCGAAGGCGTAAAGAGGTATATGTCGAGATGTCTGGGTATTTATAGTAAAAGGTAAATGACTTCTCGTGAAGTAAAAATAAATGTTTGGAATTTGCTTATCGAGAAGTCATATAGAGAGAATAGATACATATCAGTATTTCATTTTCTAGACTCTTATCAAGAACTAGAAAATGACTTGTCGAGATGTCAAATAAATACCCAATTTGTTCTGAATGAACTGAATTGTTTCCGATTTTTATTTGAATAAATCAAAGTAAAATCAGGCTAATTTTGTCAAAAGTATTTTATCAAAGTAATTTATTAAATTAAATTATCTCAGTTCTGAGTTATTGATAAGTCTAAAATTTATACTTGTAGAGAACTCTGTGAGTTAACACTTATATGGAACCCTGAAATGAATTATCGATAAGTCATAATAAAGCTTGTCGAGAAGTCCTTCGAGAAGTCAGAAAAATGACTCATCGAGAACTCACTAGAGAAGTCTTAAAATAGATTGTCGAGAAGTCAATTAGACATATCGAGAACTCGGTTCTCTATATAATTTTTGATCTTTTTGATTCTGCCTTGTGCTAATTTTACACATTGAATTTGCAAATCAATATTTAGATAGTTTTCTTAGAATTGGAAAAATTCCAAGCTAAATTTTGAATTCAAAAAAAAAATCTACAAAGATTTTGAAATATTTATAACTCATATTTTAATTAATTTCCAATTAAATCAAATTAATTTTTATTTATTAGAAATCAATCTGCTTCAAAACATTAGCAGAGTTCTTGTCTTTCAGATGAAAAATTTAGCATTACAATTTCACCTACAAGTTTAGTGAAAGTTTCTTTATCCAAAGGTTTAGTAAAAATGTCAGCTAATTGTTTTTCTGTTGGAACAAAAATAATCTCAGTGGTACCATTTGCAGCATGTTCTCTAATAAAATGCTACCTTACATCAATGTGCTTTGTTCTAGAATGATTAACTGGATTAGCTACAATAGAGACATCACTTGTATTTTCACACATAATTGGAATTTTGTGTAACACTAGGCCATAATCCATTAGCTGATTTCTAATCCAAAGCACTTGAGCACATCAACTTCCAGCAGTTATGTATTCAGCCTCAGTTGTGGAAGTTGACACATATTGTTGTTTCTTGCTATACCAGGATACAAATCTTTGTCCAAGAAACTGACAACTTCCACTAGTACTCTTCCTGTCAACTCTACATCCAGCAAAATATGCATCTGTGTATCCATTAAATCAGACCTTAATTCGGCCAGAAAATTATAAATCAATAAATCCTGACCGAATTTCAGTCAGGATCCTAGTCGAAGCCTCCTGTTCGAAGTACTCCATTAGCAGAAGCCATGGGAGCTTAATTCGGTCAGAATAGGGCTGATACTGACCGACATTCGGTCAGGATTCCGGTGAACCATTTCTGACCCCAGCAGTCCACGACCAGGATTAAAAAGGGGGCATAATTCGACCAGGATCCTGGCCGAAAGGGAGTCCTGGTCGAAATTGGTCAAAAATTTTATTAAAAAAAGAAAGAAATAAAAAAGAGAGAAAAGAGTTGTGGAAATTTTCTGGGACATTCAGAAAATCAAAAATTTTTGAAATAAATTCCAAAAAAATACAAGAAAAACACAAGAAAAATTTCAGAAAAATTATTTATTTTTTGAAAAGGTAAGGAAAAATTCCTATAAATTAAGGAAAAAATCCTGTAAATTAAGGAAAAATTCCAGAAATTAAGGAAAAATTCTTGTAAATTAAGAAAAAAAATCCATAATTTGAGGGAAAATTCCTGTAATTTAAGGAAAAATTCCAGAATTTAAGGAACAATACCAGGAAATTCCTAAAAAATAGGAATAAGGTAAGGAAAGAAGTAGGGAGGTTCCGAAAATATCCTGAAGTCACGTACAAGGCAAATCGTTGTAAATGTGTAGGTTGCTCCGCACTTTACGTAGAAAATGATACCCTGTAAGGGATGAAACAGACTAAACTTCCTCAAAATCTTCGGAACGATTTCCCGGAAGTTGAGGGGAAAATGAATCAAATGCCAATATAGTATAGATATAACTTTTATTAAAATGAATAATTGAAAATATTAAAATAATTCAAAATATTTGTACAATATTATCTTGATCAATGAATATTGTTTATCTAAAAGAATTCTTTTTAAAAAGCTAGTTTTTAATGTAAAAAATGAAAAATAAATTAATTTTATATATCATCGTAGTTTTAACAAATATCGTGAGATCTCATATCAAATTTAGAATATTTTTATAATCGGGTTAAGTCCCAAAAATAATAATTCGCTACCAGTGAAGTTAGTATTTTTAATACAAATAATTAATCGACTTGATCCTATAAAGACCTCAAACACATTAATTTATATTAACATAAGATATTAAAAAAATTATATTATTGGAAAGATATTCTCGCCGAGCTTTTAATTTAAATTTACTAAATGTAGAATGTGACGATGTTTTTTCAGTTTTTTTGAATAATGGGCCAAGTTCTGATTTCAAATTCGAAATAAACTAAAATGAATTGACTCATTATAATTCGAACTTATCTAAATATGTAATACCAATATAGATTATTTATATATAAGTGATTCTATTTTCAATATTTTTTTAAAAAAATTATATGTGTACATCTTAATTTTTTATAATAAAAAATATGTTAAAAATATATGAGATATATTTTCAAACTAAAAAATGATTAATAAATAAGATAATAATCCATTTATGTACTATGCCTAACTTTTTATATGAAATTCAATTCTTTAAATTTTAATTATACAAATATTCAAGTAACTATTTTTTTTACGGAATTCAAGTAATTATCTTTAAAGTTAAATAAATTATTTATTTAGAAAACTTACATATTATGTGTATGATAAAAAGTACATGTGACAATATGATGTAGCGATATGAGGTTCCACAGGTGAATGAAATATCTCAAGTTCGATTCCCTCAAACTACATATGTTATATAAATATTAAAAATAAGGGTAATTTAGTCATGTCTTTTCAATGAGAATTTTTAATATCATGAATTTTATTCCCTTGTTCTCCTATTATATATAGAAGAAATATAAAAATATAATAATAACTAAAAATATAAGTACAAAATTTATAATTTTTTGAAAAATATATTATTTACAATAAACATAAATTTATTTACGAAATAAAATTATTAAATTAAAATTTAGTTAAATAAAGAAAAAATATTCAAAAATATATATAAAGAAATGATAATCATTATAATTGGTGTAATGCACTTAATATGCTAAGGTTGTGTGGTTTAGTCATATCATTTCATAATGTTAAAATCATTTAAAACTCTTCCACCCCTACTCTAAAGGCATACACAGTGGATTTTCACAATAAACTCTACTGGTCGTGTACTTGCCTACTTTTTCACAAAAGTTTTTGTTGAAAATTAGAAAAACTAAAAATATGTTCAAATTTATTAAAACTAAAAAATAAAAATCCGTATTGGAAAATTATAACTAAGATTTAGAAAAGTGAAGAAAACAATAATTATAATTTTCATATTTTACTGGTGGAAAAATTAAAAACGCAGTTAGTATGCGTTATGGATTAAAAACTAAGATATATAATTGATGTATTTATTACTAAGGAACGTGAGTTTCGAGGCTCGATTTGACTACTCTTGTGTTTCGTGACTCAATCTGCCTGAACAAGATGCCTACGTACCTTGCTGATTGCCAATGATCAAGTCAAAAAACGTAGTTCTGATTTGTGGGGTGAGGCCCCTTATATAGATATTGGAAGTCCTTGAATTGGACTTGGTATAGGAGACTTGGTGGTCAAGTCTCTGAATTAGAATGGACTTTGGAGTCCTAGGAAGTAGGAAGCTGATTCTTTATCCCATGAGGTTTCTTGAAGGCCAATCTACAAGGATTTATGTCCTTATTGGGACTCTTCTCAACAGCTGATTTTTCCCTTATTAATTAATTACGAAATTAATTAATAATCAGGGTTTTGGGCCTTCTTTATTCCATCAGGCCTGATCTGGTCCATCAGGCCCGATCAATGTGTTGACCTTTTTGTCTGAATGTCATACATCTTCTTATTGGACCTTGCAGCCCAAATCATGTGTAATTAATATAACATTAACTACGTAATCACAATTTATTCATTCCCTATCATTTGCCCCCCAACTTTTGGGAAACAGTGACTAGGTTTCGCAGAAGTTAAGTTCATTTGTTCCCTTACAGGGTATCGTTTTTGCGTAAAGTGTGGAGCGACCTACACATTTACAACAATTTTCTTTTATTCCTTTTATTCAGGAACTATCTTAATTTTCTGGATTTTTCCCTTAATTCTGGGATTTATCCTTAATTTTCTGGATTTTTCCCTTAATTCTGGGATTCATCCTTAATTTTCTGGATTTTTCCTTAATTTTCTGGATTTTCCCTTAATTCTAGGATTTATCCTTAATTTCCAGGAATTTTTCCTTAATTTTCTGGATTTTTCCCTTAATTCTGGGATTTATCCTTAATTTCCAGGAATTTTTCCTTATTTTTCTGGATTTTTCCCTTAATTCTGGGATTTTCTGGATTTATTCCTTATTTTCTGAAAAATTAACATTTTTCAGAAAATATTTTAAGGAATTTCCTTAATTTTCTGGGAATATTCAGAATATAAAATCCTTTTTTCAGAAAACATTTTTTCTCCTTTCTCTTTTTCTTTTTTTTTTCTTTTTTTTCTTTTTTTTGATACATATTTCGACCAGGAATCCCATTCGACCAGGATCCTGGTCGAATTATTTTTTATTCATCCCTGGTCGACAGCATTTCGAGGAGGGCACTTTCGATCAGGAATCCTGGTCGAATTTCGGCCAGGATTTTCATATATATATTTTTATTTTTATTTTTTTTGAATTTTCGAGCAGAAATCTTCGACCAGGATTTTTCTTCCCTTTCGGTCAGGATTCCCTGTTTTTTTACCGAATTAGCCTTCTTTTGGTTGCCCAGGTCGACGGAAATTCAGGCAGGATCCATTCGACCAGGATTATGCCTTGCTTTCTGGTCGACAAGGTTTAATTTCTGGTCGAATTAATTCTTTTATTCAGCCCTGGTCGCAGCTATTTCGACCTCAAGTCATTCGACCAGGAATATAATGCAAGTCCTGATCGAATTGGGTCAGGATATATTGATTTTTTGCATAAATTATTGTAATTTTCACATATTTGGATTTGGGCCCTTAAACCTGGGCTGGATTTCTTTCAACTCAAATTTGGGCCTAAGATTTGGGCCTGAATTCTTTCATGGGTACTTATTATTGACCCTGGGCCTTTCCTGAACTGGGCCTTTACCTTGGGCCATCCCTCTTTTCTAGGCTTCTCTTTATTGGGCTCCTTCTTGGGCCCATTTATTCAACTGGGTTATTGTTTTAATTGGGCTCCTCTTCCACCCTTTTTTCTAAAAATTATTTGGGCCTTAGCTATGGGCCTTTTTAGCCCTAAACTCTTGGGTTTTTCAAGATTTTTCTAGAATTGGGCTTTATCTCTAAGTCCAAATTCCAAGTTCTTCTAAGGTTTTTCTGGATTCTTCCAGAATCTTCAAAAAAATTAAGTTTTTCTCTTGATTTTTCCAAGAATTTCCTGGATAATTCCAGAACCTTCTCATTTTTGGGCCCAAATGGGCTTTTTAAGACCCAATTTACCTCCTCCTCGGCTATATAAAGGTGGGATGAGAGTGTGATTTCCTCACACTTCTCATTTCACTTCTTCACTCAATCTACAATTTTCTCCCTCTCAATATTTCTCTTCCTTTAATTTTCCGCCCCCCTTCCTTCCAAGGTTTCCAGGTTTTTCCAAGCTTCAGTAATGGCTGACAAGAATTCCGAGAGAGCGGCCAAAATAACCTCGGCTTCAAAACGAGATAAGGATATCGAGATCCGTTCTTCATACATGTCTTTGATCGATATGATTAACACTAGGGGAATGAATATCCCTCCACTGCACATCTCGACTCTTTTAATCATTATAACACTTGGCATAACATAGATTTCGATAAATTAAATGCACATTATAATGTTCTTCCTCCTCTGAGATTAGTTCCAGTTTCTGGTGGCGACCGTTCTTGCCACTGGAAACTTGATACCCTCTTTATTTACACAGATGCCCTTAATGCTGGGCTTAGGTTCCCTTTTCATCCCTTCATTCCTCACCTTCTAGCTGATTTACAAATAAACCCATGTCAGCTTCCTCCAAACGGTTGGAGGAACATTTTATGTTTTATGGTTTGCTGCCTTAGGGAAGGTTTTCCCCTGTCTGTAGCTATTTTTAGGAAGAATTTTCAGTGTTATAACAGCTCTTCCAGTATTTGTGGTTCGGTGTATGTTAAACAAAGGCCCAAGTGTAAGCATATCTTTAACAGCGCCTCCATTCCCGATAATAACCAAAATTGGAGGAATAGTTTTGTCGGGTTACGGTGGGAGAATGGCCACTGGGGCACACTCTTCAGATCTTCCTTCGGGAAGGTTAGTGATGGTAGCCTCAAATCCATTCACTTAACTCCCGACGAAACTATTATTTACAATGAGCTTACCCGGGATGACGGCACTACTACCAGCTGGACTCTTTTAGAGGAGTTCTCCCTCATCCATGTGGGGCTATCCTCTGTTTCTCAACAGGGTATTTTTCTTCCCTTCTCAATTTTACTTCATTCCATGCATTATTGACACCACTTATTTTGTTTTTTATCTTGTTTTGCAGCTGCTAAGGAGATCAACGAGGACACTGTGCATCCCGTTGAGGAGACTGCCAGGATGAAGAAGGCCCGGCTTGCAGGCCTTGACACTCGAGGAAAGGCTACTGAGCCTATCTTCTTACGGAAACACAAGGAGCCCATGGGGGAGGCTTCAGCTGAGGGAGCTAAGGGGCACAGTGCTCCTATTACTGTTGATGTTCCTGCTGCTACTGCTACAGGTGCCTTCCAGCCACTCTGGGGTTTCCGCCGAGGGGATACCGTGGTTGGATCCACGAAGCATGCTTGGGATTTGTCCTACCATGGCGTGACTCCCAAAGATTTTACTGATGTGGTTGCCACCCCTGACCTAGAGAGGATAAAGCTCATGGGTGCTCAGTCTCTGGCTTCGGTACGACCTTTTCTTGAATTTATCTTTCTTACTTGTAGCATTCACTTGCCTTACACTTTGTTTATTGCTTCTTTCAGTCTAACGCCTATTTTCAAGGCGCTGTGAGGCAAGCTGAGTCATGGAAGAGGGCTTCTGACAAGGCCGACAATGCCCTCAGGAGGCAGCAGAAGAAGTATGTTGCTCTAGAGAAGAAGTTCAAGCGTAAGGGGGAAGAACTCGGAGAATCTAACGCCGAGCTGGTGGTGCTTCGGGCCGAGAAGGATAAGGCTATAGATAACTATTTGGACTCGGATGAGTTTACCCAGTCCATGAGGATAAGGGATGACTCAGTCTTCCCTGGGTTTTTCAGGACTGGTTGGGACACGGCCCTTGGGACCGTAAACGAGGCATGTCCTGATATTAACCCGGCAGATTATGTCTCCCCTGATGACGAGGCTTTGCTGCAGAGGTTTCGCACTCGAGTAGTTGTCGCAGATCACGTCCCTCAGGACCCGCTTCTTCCTCCTCCCGAGTCTTCTTCCAGGCCTGCTGAGGATGACAGCTCTTCCTCCTCCTCCGAGAGGACAGAGACTTCTAGCGAGAACGGAGGGGATGACGATATGGATGCCGAGGGCACCTCAGCTCCTTAGAGCTTTTCCAGCCCTGCGTGGCTTGTTTACTTTATCTTATTTTCGAGACTTTATTTATCAAACTCTTGTAATATTTATTTGATCTATTTTATTTATCGGATTCTATGCTTGCATTTCACGCCTTTAGTTTACTTGACTTGCCATAGAGATTTCAGATATATTTCGAAAAACTTTCTGAATTTCATAAGTCATTGGGATTCATCCCTTACACAAATCTTGATAAACTTCAAAATAAAGCTAAAACATGTAAATCCTAAGCAAGCAAAGCTTCAAGGTGCTTTTCAACCTACTTGTCACCTTGACAAGTGAGCATCATATTCAACTGCTTCACACATAATAAACCTTCAGGTTTTGTGCATGCCAAGTTCTCGGGACTTCAAAACCATCCATAGTCTCCAGCTTGTAGGTTCCTCTACCTTGAACACTCTTGATCTTGTATGGCCCTTCCCAATTTGGGGCAAGCTTCCCTTTATGTCCTACACCAGAAGCTTTTATCTTCCTCAAGACTAAGTCACCTTGTTTGAAAAACCTTTCTTTAACCCTTAGGTTGTAGTAGAATGAAGCCTTTTTCTGATATTCCACTATCTTCGCATGTGCCTTATCTCGCACTTCATCAATTAAATCCAGGGCTAACCTTTGCCCTTCCTCATTCTCCTCAGCATTGAAAGCTTGAATCCTGGGAGAGGAATGTGATATCTCCAAGGGAACAACTGCTTCTGCCCTATATGCTAACATGAAGGGAGTTGCTCCAGTCGTGACTCTACAGGTAGTCCTATAGGCCCATAGTATTGGGAGTATCTCATCCACCCAATTATTTCTCGATTTCTCGATCCTCTTCTTTAGTCCATCCAGGATTATTCGATTCGCTACTTCTGCTTGCCCATTGGCTTGCGGGTGAGCCACAGAGGTGAATCGTAACTCAATTTCATTTTCTTCACAGTACTTCTTGAATTTCTCGTTGTTGAATTGTGTTCCATTGTCAGTGACTAGGATGCGGGGAATTCCATACCGGCACATAATATTTTCCCACAGGAATTGTGCAACCTGCTTAGTTGTAATTTTGGCCAAGGGTTTGGCTTCAATCCACTTAGTGAAATAATCAATGGCTACAATCAGGAACTTCCTTTGTGTCGTGGCCATAGGGAAAGGCCCCAGAATATCCATTCCCCACATAGTAATGGGGATGGGTGAGTTGATAGAGGTCAGCATCTCGGGGGGTTGTCTAACGACTGGTGCATGCTTTTGACAGCGGTCACACATCTTCACATATTCTTTGGCATCAGCCATCATTTCTGGCCAATAGAAGCCTAAACGGGTTATCTTTTGAGCTAAGGCCTTACCCCGCAAGTGTTGCCCACAAATACTTTCATATACTTCTTCAAGAGCCAAGTGTGCCTCATCGGGCCTGAGACACCTTAAGTAAGGAACCACGAAAGATCTTTTATACAGAATCCCATTTATCAAAGAGTACCTTAGTTCTTGAACAGCTAACTTCCGTGCTTCAGTAGCATCATTTGGCAACCATCCGGTTTGAATGTGGGCCTTAATGGGATCTATCCATGACGTCCCAAGGCCTATAGGAGCTACAAGCTTAACATCGATGCATCGTGTCTTCAAAACGCGGAAGTATACACTTCCTGAACTTTCTTATATCTCAGATGAAGCAAACTTTGATAATGCATCTGCCTTAGCATTTTCCTCCCTTGGAATGTGCTCAACATGGCATTCATCGAATTGGGTCATCACAGCCCTTACTAGGTGGACATACTTAGCCATCGTATCTTCCCTTGCCTCAAACTCTCCCTTTACCTGGGATACAACCAGCTTCGAATCTCCACGGACTTTCAAGTTCTTGACTCTAAGTGTCCCTACTAGGCCGAGACCAGCTATCAGAGCTTCGTATTCTGCCTCATTGTTCGTGATCGGAAAGTCTAACTTCATGGCATACTCAATCATGAACCTATCGGGGCTTTGTAAAACCAAGCCTGCTCCACTTGAGTTTGTTTTTGACGCTCCATCAAAATAGAGAACCTAATATTCTTTCTCCTTATCATCCTTTTCTTTGTCCTCCTTATCAACTTCCTTGTCTTGAGGTATGTTATCTTCCTGCCCCCCAACTTCTTGGTTGGGTATGGTACATTACACCAGGAAGTCAGCTAATGCCTGGGCTTTTATTGCCGTTCGTGGTTTATACTTGATGTCGAATTCTCCCAGCTCTATTGCCCACTTGATCAACCTCCCACTAGCCTTGAGACTATGAATGATATTTCTCATGGGCCGATTTGTTAGCACCTCAATTTGATGAGTCTGAAAGTAAGGACGTAACTTTCTTGAAACCATTACCAAGGCTAGAGCAAATTTCTCAATAGTTGAATAATTCAACTCAGCACCATGCAGAATTTTGCTGACATAGTATACGGGTTTCTGGATTTTCAGTTCCTCCTTAACCAATACAGCGCTCAAGGCACTCTCTGAAACGGCTAAGTATAAGTATAAAACTTCATTCAAAGCTGGCTTGGCCAATAACGGGGCCTGGACCATATATTTCTTTAATTCCTCAAATGCCTTCCGGTTTTCCTCACTCCATACAAAGTCCTTAATATTCTTTAGTGACTTGAAGAACGACAAGCACTTGTCTCCTGACTTGGAGATGAATCGTCCCAGCGCAGCAACCCTTCCTGTGAGCTTCTGAACATCCTTGACAGTTTTTGGTGGTTCCATGTCCAGGATTGCCTTTATGTTATCGGGGTTGGCCTCGATCCCTCTCTTGGAGACCATCAATCCCAAAAAATTTCCAGATCCTACTCCGAAAGCACACTTCGTAGGATTTAACATCATCTTGTGGTACCTCAGGACCTCAAAAACTTCCCTCAAATGGGTTATATGATCAGTCTTTACTAGACTCTTGACTAACATGTCATCAACATAGACTTCCATAGTCTTGCCAATAAGATACTTAAAAATTTTATTTACCAACCTTTGATAGGTGGCTCCTGCATTCTTAAGACCAAATGCCATAACAAGATAACAATAAACACCAAAGTCAGTGATGAATGATACCTTTGGAACATCATCCTTGTGCATCTTAATCTGATTATACCCACTAAATCCATCCATGAAGTTTAGTATCTCATGCCCAGCAGTGGCATCTATCAAAGTATCAATCCTTCGTAACGGAAAACAGTCCTTAGGGCATGCATCATTCAGATCAGTGAAGTCTATACACATCCTCCATCTTCCATTGGCCTTCTTCACCATTACAAGATTTGCAAACCATTCAGGAAATTGTATCTCCTCATTGAAACCGGCCTCTAGGAGCTTCTCAACCTCCTGTTTTATAGCTTATTGCCTTTCTGGAGCAAAGTTTCTTTTCTTTTGCTTTACTGTCTTCCGACTTGGATCCACGTTTAACTTGTGAGTAATCAGTTCTGGGTCTATGCCTGGCATATCAGCTGCTGACCATGCAAACACATCACTATTTTCTTGCAAAAATCTCACCAACTTCCCTCTAAGGGGCTCCTTGAGTTTGGCTCCAATGAAAGTCATCCTCTCAGGATTCTCGGGGGCTAAAGAAATCAAAACCAAGTCTTCCGCCGGCTTTCCTCTTTTCTCATCATTCTCTCGGATATCCATATCTTCAATAGGAAGAACCTGCCCCCCTCAACTCCATCTGCCCTCAAAGAGGCTACATAACAACTTCTAGCCATTTTTTGATCTCCTCTCTCTTCTCCAATCCCATTCCGGGTGGGAAACTTTATAACTGAATGGTAGGAAGAAGGGACTGCCTTGAAGGCATGTATCCCTGTTCTCCCCATGATAGCATTATAAGTTGAACTAACCTTTACCACTACAAAGTCCAACATCTGCGTTGCTTGCCTTGGTTCCTGACCTATGGTGGTTGGTAACTTGATTATCCCTTCCACGGGACACTCTACTCCCGCAAATCAATATATCGGCATGTCGGTTGGGGTCAATTGGGAGTCGTTATATCCCATCCTTAGAAAGGCATCATAGAGCAAGATATCCACTGAAGCACCATTATCCACAAGGACCCTCTTGACCGGGCTATATCCTATTATCGGTGTTATGACCAGCGGGTCGTCATGAGGAAATTTCATACCCTCTAGGTCAGAATCATCAAAAGCCAATGTTACTTCTGTCCTGGCCCTCTTCGGGGATTCTCCAACAATATGCATAACCTCTCTAGTATATGCTTTTCTAGGGTTCCTGGATAATCCAGCAGCAGTTGGTCCTCCAAAGATTGTGTTTGTCACAGGCCCTCGAGGTCGCGGCCCTCCAAAAATTGCGTTTATAACCGGTCCTCTAGGCTGGGGATTCCGCCCCTGATCGTCTTGGTCCCTCCTACGATCTTCAAAGTTCTTCCTTCCATTGTTATTTCTATCCCCTCCTTCTCTAGTGTATTTGTTCAATCTTCCTTTTTGAATGAGGAACTCAATTTCATCTTTCAGCTGTCTACACTCATCGGTGTCATGACCAACATCTTTGTGAAATCTGCAATACTTGCTCTTATCTAGCTTGGCAGGATCACCCTTCAAGGGCTTAGGCCAATGAATATATCGTTCTTTCTCGATTTCCATCAAGATCTGGCTTCTAGGAGCATTCAGCTTAGCGTATTCAGTGAACTTTTGCCCAGGTCCTCCCTTCTTGGGGGTTGAATCAGGGTTTTTCTCAGTTCTAGGATACTTGTCCTTAGCGATATATTCCAGGTCAGTTTTTCGTTTCTTGCCTCTAGTGGGCTCATTACTCACTACGGTCTTCCTCATGCTCTCTTCCACCTTTATGTACTTCCCTGCCCTATCCTGGAGCTGCAACATGCTTTTATGGGGGCGTTTGGCCAAGAACATCTTGAAAAACTCATCCCTAGTTCCTTGTTGCAGTGCTATCATTGCGACCTTGTCATCAAGGTCTGGGACTTTTGAAGCTTCCTTCGTAAAATGATTCAAGTAGTCTCTTAAGGATTCCTTTGTTCCCTGCACAATGCTCATAAGAGATGCTGAACTTTTCTCATGCACTCTCCCGCTGATGAATTGCTTAATAAAAGCCTGACTTAATTCTCTGAATGACCCAATAGAGTTTGGGGGCAAACGACTATACCACCTTTGAGCCATACCCGACAGGGTTTGAGGAAAGGCCCAACACTTAATAGCATCATTCACGGGCTGCAATAGCAGTGCATTAGAGAATGTCCTAACATAATTAGCGGGATCTCCCGTGCCATCATAAGCTTTGATAGTTGGCATCTTGAACTTTCTTGAGATATGGGCATTCATTATTTCTTCAGTGAAGGGTGGAGTAGGATCATCAGGATCTCCAAGGGGGAGAATATTGCTTGGATCAACCCTTGGGGCAACAACCCTTCTCTGTATTGGACCATCCAGGTCTATGATAGGAGGAGGATTCCTCCCCCTGGGAGGTAGTGGGGGTCTGGTGGTCTGATGTGCTTCCAAGTCGCGCTTCAGCCTCTGAATCTCAGCCTCGTGAGCCCTGATCCTTTCCTGCACTTCTTGGGGATTCGTCCCTTGGGTGCTCCTAGGATGTTGACTACCATCAGCCATCGGTTCTTTTCCAGTACGTCTCCTTCTTGGGGCTACTTCATCATTCGAAGATTCGGAGTCTCTCTCAGTGTAAGGACCAGAAAATTCCTGATCCTCAAAGATAGGAGCCAAACCTCGTATGTATGGGGGCGATCGCCCTCGTGCTTTACTTCATCCAGTGTGTCCACTTCCTCCAACCTCGGGGTAAAGGGGCATCCCATAAGGGGGTTAGTAGTCACAATAGTTGAATATTCGTACCCGATAGGTCGAGAATTCAAAGGTGCATGTAGTTGTTGAACTTGGGGAGTCGTACCTTGAATAGACGAGGGAATCTTCCCTTATGGCTGAGGTTGAGTTGCCCCTATATGGGCTTCTCCTTGGGTAGCTGTATAAGTTGAATGAGGAGGTATCTCCACGGTTGACGAAATCACTTGGTTTGTCCCCGATGGTGTTCCTTCCTCAAGAGCTCTAATTGTTCTCTGTGTTCTCGCCATGGTTGTTGTTGTGCTTTCCCACAGACGGTGCCAAATGTTATGGATTAAAAACTAAGATAAATAATTGTTGTATTTATTACTAAGGAACGTGAGCTTCGAGGCTCGATTTGACTGCTCTTGTGTTTCGTGACTCAATCTGCCTGAACAAGATGCCTACGTACCTTGCTGATTGCCAAGGATCAAGTCAAAAAACATAGTTCTGATTTGTGGGGTGAGGCCCCTTATATAGATGTTAGGAGTCCTTGAATTGGACTTGGTATAAGAGACTTGGTGGTCAAGTCTCTGAATTAGAATAGACTTTGGAGTCCTAGGAAGTAGGAAGTTGATTCCTTATCTCATAAGGTTCCTTGGAGGCCAATCTACAAGGATTTATGTCCTTATTGGGACTCTTCTCAACAGCTGATTTTTCCCTTATTAATTAATTATGAAATTAATTAATAATCAGGGTTTTGGGCCTTCTTTATTCCATCAGGCATGATCTGGTCCATCAGGCCTGATCAATGTGTTGACCTTTTTGGTCTGAATGTCATACATCTTCTTATTGTGCCTTGCAGCCCAAATCATGTGTAATTAATACAACATTAACTACGTAATCACAATTTATTTATTCCCTATCAGTATGGATCGTGTGTATCATTCTAAATGTCATTTAACCCGTTAAATCTAATAAACACACCGGTTAAACGCAATCAATATTATATATCTATATATCTATAATTATTAATATATCTATATATATAATAAACACCCCGATTATACACATAAAATCAAATTTTGTTATAAAAATAAAATATGATTACATAATATACACCTGTTAAACCTAATAAACACAAGAAATCAATATCATATTATATATGTATAATAATTAATCTACACATGAACTCAAATTTTATTACAAAAATTGAAATATTATTACACAATATTGATTTATTATTTAAGTTTATGAAATTAAAAATAAAAAATATGATAAAATTTGATATAATAAAATAATATTGCATGAGGATGATTATTTTTTATATTATTCAAATTAGAAAAATAGAAAATTATGGTTTCATTTGAACATGTTTTCTATTTTTCTTATTTTTGAAAATGACTTAAACTTGGAACATTGTTATGGATAAAAAACTAGGTTATATTTATTACATGTATATAATTCTAGGGCTCGTGAGCTCAAGGCCTTTAATGGCTGCACTTGTGTTTCGTGGCTTAAAACTGCCTTCACAAGATGCCTACGTATCTCTGTGTATTTAGATAATCAAGCTAAAACATATTTCTGAATGATGGGGTAAGACCCTTTATATAGATGTTGGATGTCAATGAATTGGACTAGGTTTAGAAGACTTGGTGGGAAATCAGACACCTTGTTGGTTTAGGTGCCCTCAAAGCTGTCTTCCATAGAGTTATATCACTGATTGGACTTATTTAATGAGCTGTTAATCTTTCTTTATTATTAATTATAAAATTAATAAATAGTCAAGGTTTCGGGCCTCATTATTGGGCTTCCTTATTGGACCCTATTAGGTTTAATTAATTTAATATTAATTATATTTCTAGGCTAATTTTTAGGCCCATATCATTTCCCCCAACTTTTTCGAAAATCTGATTAAGGTTTCGCAAAAGTTTAAAGCTTATATATGTATATCATTTTATCATAAAGTGTGGAGCGACCTACATTTACAACGATTTTCCCTTTAAGAATTCATCCATACGGGCCTCCCTAATTTTTATGGGATTTTTTGTGTACCTTATGGTATTTTTAATGACATTTCCTTAATTTTTCAGGAATATTCTGGTACTCACGGGTATTGTTTCCTTAATTTTTCAAGAATATTTTTCCAAAAATAATTTTTAACAATTATTTTCTAATTTTCCAGATTTTTTTAGATTTTTGCTTATTTTTCCCTATTTTTTGTGAATTTTTATATGCTCACAAGTACTTTTCCTAAATTTTTAGGAATTTTTCTCTACCCACAGGCATTTTTCCTAAATTCTTAGGAATTTTTCCCTACCTGAGGGTATTTTTCTTGTTTTTTCCTAATAATTTAGGAATTTTTTAGTACCTCTGGGTATTTTTCTTGATTATTCCTAATATTTTAGGAATTTTTCACTACCTCCAGTTATTTTTCTTGATTTTTCCTAATATTTTAGGAATTTTTCCTTACCTCCAGGTATTTTCTTGATTTTTCCTAATAATTAAGGAATTTTTCGGTTCCTCCGGGTATTTTTATTGATTATTCTTAATATTCTAGGAATTTTTCCCTATCTCCGAGTATTTTTCTAATATTTTAGAAATTTTTTCGTACCAACGGGTATTTTTTCCTAATTTTTCCTAATAATTTAGGAATCTTTCGGTATTTCCAAGTATTTTTATTGATTGTTCCTAATATTTTAGGAATTTTTCCCTATCTCCGGGTATTTTTCTAATATTTTAGAAAAAAGTTCGTACCAACGGGTATTTTTTCCTGATTTTTCCTAATCATTTAGCAATTTTTAGGTACCTCCGGGTATTTTTATTGATTATTCCTTAAATTTTAGGAATTTTTCCCTATCTCCGGGTATTTTTCTAATATTTTAGAAATTTTTCGTACCAGCGGGTACTTTTTCCTGATTTTTCCTAATAATTTAGGAATTTTTCGGTACCTCCGGGTTTTTTAATTGATTATTCCTAATATTTTAGGAATTTTTCCCTATCTCCGGGTATTTTTATAATATTTTAGAAATTTTCGTACGAACGGATATTTCTTCCTGATTTTTCCTAATAATTTAGGAATTTTTCGGTACCTTCGGGTTTTTTTATTGATTATTCCTTATATTTTAGGAATTTTTCCCTATCTCCGGGTATTTTTCTAATATTTTAGAAAAAAAATTCGTACCAACGGATATTTTTTCCTAATATTTTAGGATTTATTTTAATCATATTTTCATTTTTGCCCAATTTTAATTAATAAAATAATTAAAAAATGGGCTTAGGGGCACCACCATCCGTTGTTTTTTTATTGTTTTTTTTTCTTTTTGCTCTTTTTCGTTCTTTTCTTCATTAATCATTTTATTTTTTTCTCCATCATTTTCTTTTGTCTTTTTCTCCATCATTTTCTTTTGACTTTTTGTTTATCATTTTGTTTATCTTTTTTTCATCACCTCCTTTTTTCTTTGTTTTCTCTTTTTTTAATAAAATTATGAACCCTTGTCATAATTTATTGTGTCAGGGAACATACTTAATTTTGTGCAATCGTGCATAATATAACTAATTGGATAGAAAATAATATTAAAAATTATTTTCTATTATTTCCAACTAATTCTATTTTTAAATTCCTTAATTTTTAAGGAATTTATATATCAAATTACGAATTTACTCGTAATATTTTTTTTCATCAGACATTAATTTATGCATTCATGCATTAAATAATATTCTCTATTTTGAGAATTTTTTCTTCCTTTTTTCTAGTAATCTAATAATTATTTCCTCCTTTTTTCTTTTTCTATTTTCTAAATAAAATATTCATAAAATAATTTGATTGTGCAACTCCATCCTAGGCGTGGGTTACCCCCGCCTAGGAAACAACCTTCCTTCCAAGCCTATGAATAATATCTAATTGGCGTAGTTGGAGCCAGATCCATCAATCCTAAATGCGGATTACCCTCGCCAAGGAGGCAAAGTGGCAAACACGCCCAAAAATTTTGTTTCCCTGGCGTTGAAAGAAGGCCTTCATGGATGAATCCTTCCTAGGCAAGGGTTACCTCTGCCTAGGAGGTATGTTTAAAAACACGGAGAGAAACCTTGCTTTCTGAGCATTAAATAAATGCTTCTATGGCTGAAAACTCCCTAGGCGTATTTCTGAACACGTGGAAAAATTCCACCTCTTGAGTATTGGTTGAGCTTTAACTTACTTCATTTTATTTCTCCTCTTTTCTTTTAATAAGAAAAGGGTACCTTCATTCGATCATAAATCCTAGGCGTGGGTTACCCCCGCCTAGGAGACGGTATTATAACGTCAGTTAGGAATGATGCTTCATGGGCGTTGTTGGAGTTCAAGCCTAAAAATCCTTGTATTTTACCCATATCCATGTTATTAACTCATAATTTGAGGTCTTCTTATGAGTGACCATTGCGGCCTTGCATGGCTTCATATGCCTGTTGTGGCTCTTTATTTTTCTTTTATCTGCTTTCGGTCCTTTATGGACTTTGAACATTTTCAGTGTGCATCCTAATTATCCTTCAGGACTCGACTTGTGATCCTTCGAGATCTTCTATCTTTATACGGTTATCTTTTATTTTCGATGGTTGGTCTTTCAAGACTTGCATTCATTAGATGCTCGCTCATAAATAAATTGATAGATAAGATGATAGGAATAAACTTGCATAAGTATATAATATCCTGAAATATGGGTTCAACCCTTACATAGAATAGAAATTGGTTTCATCGACCCTATTTCTACTTGATAGATACATTCACTCCACGGGGCTTCGTATTTTGCAGGCCCAAAAAAAGTCAAGGCATTTTTGGGCTAAAAGCCATCTTTTTGCACGAATCATTTACTTATGTCACTTGAACTCTTCAGGTACAAGATATTCCAGTACATGATTGTTACTTGAGTTTAATTAACTGCAATTGAATGACTGCAACACCTATGAGCCTCTAATCGGACAAAACTTGGGTTCTTCAGGCCTTTAGCAACTTTTATTTTCATTTCCTTGCATACTATTTCAGTCTTGGCACATATTTTGTGCTTGCCACATATTTGCTTTTCTATCATACACAACAATCCTTCAAGTTTATGACATAGCAAGGCTTTGGCATTTTCTCACCATTCATGGTTTTTAACTTGTTGGATTTTTGTCCTAGAACGCACTTGACTCAAAATGGCCCTTCCCGATTAGGGCCTAGCTTTCCTTTTCTTTAACTCTGGATGCCCCAACCTTCCCCAAGACTAAGTCTCCTTCTTGAAAGAAACTTTCTTTAACCCTTCTATTGTAGTATAGGGAGGCTCTTCACTGAGGGGCTTTAGCTTCATCCATGACCTCATCAATTAGGCTGATAGCTAGCCTCATGCATTATTTTTTAGTCTCTAGTTTGCAAGCTTCAAGTCTTGGTTATGCATATGTAATTTCCAGCAGCACCATTACCTCGGCTCCATAAGCCAGCATGACCGAGGTTGTTTCAGTTGTGAACTTGAAGGTAGCTATGTAAGCCCATAATATAGGTAACAACTCGTCCACCAACGTGTTCCTTGACGGTTCGACCCTTTTCTTAAGTCTATAAAGGATAATTCAGTTAACAACTATTGCTTTCTCATTTGCATGTGGATGGTCAATTGAGGTGAAGTAAAGTTCTTTGGTGTTGTCATTATAATACCTTGAACTCTTCATTGTCAAACTATCATCCATAATCCACGATATGGATGTGCGGGATTCTAAATCGGCAGATCATGTTTTCCTAGAAGAATTGGGAGATTTTCTTGGTGGTTATCACACACTTGATAGACGTATGCCTCTCTGGGGGCCGTAGAACTATAGGATTGTCCCTCTGGCATTTCACGCTTCTTCATGTAGGCTTTTGTATCAGCCATCATTGTTGGCCAGTAGAATCCCAATCAGATTATCTTGTTAGAAAGGGCCCTGCCCCCCAAGTGCTTGTCTCAAAATCCTTATATAAGCTCTGTCAAGTGTCTTCTCTGCCTCATGAGGTTTCAAACACTTCAAATATAGGATCACGAAAGATCTTTTGTATAAAAGGCCTTCGATTAGTGAGTACTTTACCGCTCTCACTGATAACTTGCATGTCTCTTGGGCATCATCCGGGAGCCAACATGTCTCAGGGTGGTTCTTATTGGGGTCAATTCATGAGCCAGTCAAGCCAATTGGTCCTATCAAGTTTATGACATAAATTTTTGGGGTCCTCGGAAGTAAATACTTATTGGATAGTTCTCAATTTCAGATGAGGTGAACTTGGAAAGGGCATAGGCCGTAGTGTTCTCCTCTCTCGGAACATGTTATGCGTACCATTCATCAAATTGAGTCAGTATTCCTTTCACGACCCTTAGGTACTTGGATATGGCATCTTCTTTGGCCTCAAACTCCCCATTGACTTGGGCAATAATGAGCCTTGAGTCTCCACAAATTTTAATATTTTTGGCTCCCACAGCTCTAGCTAAGCCTAATTTGGCATCAAAGCCTCATACTCTGCTTTGTTGTTCGTAGTTGGGAAGTCCAACTTCAAAGCATATTCGATCATGAACCCTTCAAGGCTTTGCAAGACTAGACTTGCACCACTAGATTTTATTTTGAACGCTCCGTCGAAATGGAGAACCCAATACTCTTGTAGAGTTAAGTCTTCTTCTTTATCAATCTGTCCTTCTTCTGGGGTTATTCTCTCTTGCCCCCAACTTCTTGGTCGTTAACGGTGCATTCGACCACGAAGTCTGCTAATTCCTGAGCCTTGAGGGCTGTCCGAGGCTTATACTTGATATCAAATTCAACTCATTTGCCCATTTGATGAGTCTTCCATTCGCTTTAGGGCTGTGAAGGATGCTTCTCAAGGGTTGGTCCATCAGGACTTCTACTTTATCTGTGTGGAAGTATGGTCGTAGCTTCTTAGAGGTTGTTATGAGGCCGAGTGCAAACTTCTCGTTGGTGGGGTAGTTCAATTCGGCTCCATGGAGCACTTTGCTCACATAGTTGATTGACTTTCGAACCTTCTACTCTTTCTTTACTATGACAATACTCACTGCTTGCTTAGAAACCGCGAGATTAAGTAAAGAATGTTCTTCGGACTCGATTTGGCCAACAACGGGGCTTCGTTTATAACGACTCGTGTATTTTTCTTTTTACTTTAATATTTAAAAGTGTAATAAAGATTTGAATAATTAAATAAAGTTGTGTATTGGTTTTGGCAGCAGTTACTGATTGTTATTTAATTATTTATGATCTGTTGATATGTGGGATTGAATTGTGTGATTTATTAGTGAGTTATATGATTTGATTTCGCTTGTAAAAGTGATTTTATTGTAGTTTTAATTCAATAAATACTTGGGTTATTTCTAAAATTGGTTTTATAATTTTATAATTTCAATAATTATCTTTAGGACTTTATAAAATTGAGAAATCAATATTTTATTAATTATTTATTTTTAAATAATTTTCTGAGTGTGTTTGGTTGTAAAATCCATATTTAATTATGGAAATCTTCAAAAATTATGAAACTCATATTTTATGAAGTTTATAATATTCTGAGAATTTCAAAATTATTTTGGGAATTTTCGGGAATCGTTTCACCCGCGCGTCGTTTCGTTATTTGTTAAAAAGTAGGTACGAAGAGCACCTTAAAAAGTGTTTTAAAAATTTCGAAATTTACATTTTGTAAATTCCGGGATATTTATGACATTTTGAAATTATTTTCGCAATTGTCTGAAAATATTTTTCGTACACCCAAATTCGTTAATCTCAATTTCGGGACATATCGAGCCATAAAACCCTCGTATTTATCTTATATACTACGTGTTGATTTCTTAAAACAGGGCGACACGTGTTGCTTTATTTTTGCAGCAGCTGTCAAACAAAAAAAAATAAAATCACTCCCCCCCTCTTCCTCTTCGTCCCTGTTACACTCTCTCTCGGTTTCTTTTGCTCTCTCTCTACCTCGCAATCTCTCTGTCTCTCCTCTCTCTTTCTTGTTTCTTCTTTCCCTTCCCGTTTGTGTTTTTGCTTCGATTTTCCGGCACCGTCGTGACTCCGCTTCTCTTTTGATTGCTATGTTTACGGTAATTATCCCGGCTGTTGCTTTCAGTTTCGTTGTGGCTCAATTTACTTGCATATGTATATACTTATATGTATATGTATGTGTTGTGATGTGTGTGTAATTGTGTTGTGTGTTTGAGTGGTGGTAGAAGGCGGCACCGCCGCCTGTGTTGCCGCCCTGTTCGTGGTTCTGTGGCGCGTTTGCGCGTGTTGATTGCTTGGGTTCCTGTTCTGTTGATTTTGTTATTAGGCCTGCAGTTTGGGCCTGGATATTTGGGCCTTTTTCTGTTGGGCCGAGATTATGCAGTTGGGTTTGATTATTATTTCTTTTTCTGCCGGAAGTTAATTGATTCCTATTCGTGAAATAAAAACTTTCATTGCGGGGAATAATATTAATCGGTATAATTTATTTGGGAACCCGTATTATATCGGGCGCCAATAAATTGTGCCGCCGTTGACGAAGAACTTCGGTGAGTCAACGGTGGACGGTGATGATGATGTTCTGAGTCCTAGATTTTATAAATAATTAAAATGATTACGTAAAATATTTTTGGACTTAAATAATTAATTTCGATTAGTGTTGGGATGTACGTTATATAAAATGATGGAGGGATAATGTGAATGGTTGTGATTGTTGACGTCTATTGTAATCGATGGGTAGTCTTATAAATAAAGTAGTTGCTGCCAAAATTTTCTAAAAATATATTTGCAAACGTATGTACTTATATTCTACGTTATTATGTGTATGATAACTATACGAGTCGGGTTATCGGATTGGGTTATTGGATTGAGGATATCAAGCATGTCGATATAATTGATTAGGGTATTCTGTATTTGTAGATTCCGATCGAGTTTTCCCATGATTAAAGTCAGCGTGAAAGCTACTTAGGGTTTTGTAAAGCATTGCAAGGAAAGTACCCCTGACCATTCTTTTATGGTTCAGTACGTATGAATAGCTAAATGTTTTATTCTCGTAATGGAACAGAAACATTTTAAGTTATGTATCTCCTGTACTTGAAAGTGTGGTTTAAAATTATGTTTTAGGGAAAAGTAACTTCTGAAAACACCTATCTCTAACGTCATTAAAATGAAAAGAGGATTTGAATAGTGTGCTGTGAAAAAATTAATTTTAACAAGAGATAGGTAAAAGTGATTTTGAAAACTGGATAAAATGATCAGATATGGGATACATTGGGGCCATAGTAGACCTATTGAGGTGGCGTAAGAGGCTAATTCGGTTGCGCGCACTGTATAACCGATTAGTCCAGCAGGTCAGAGACCTAGCTAGTCTCTGAGTTCCGGAACAGGTAAATGGGATGGCAGTTGGAGCCGTCTGGTGTTGATAGCCTGATCAGTTGTCTTCACATATCCGCTACGTATCTGATTTGGATTTGTGATTCCCGTAAGGGCATGAGTAGTTGATACAACAGTTTTATAAATGTGATTAGCATGCTAAAATTGGACTCTGGTATTTTACAGCACACTGCTATGTTGTTTTGATGAAGCATGCCAGTTAGTGATATCTAGTTATCTCTGATTTTCATTATAAAATGTTGATATCATGATTACAGCTCTGTTCCTATTATTGTTACATTACTGCTTTTATTCCGTTATTCATATATTGGTGCTGCTGAGCGATTATGTTCACCCTTGCAACTGTTATGTATGTCTCGCAGATGCCTAGAAGACCAGTCAGACAGACCCATGTTCCCGCCCCTTCTAGACCCGGCTCCTCTGAGGTAGTTTGTATCAGGCCATGAGGTCTGATGAGTAGCTGAATAAAGTTAGAGTGTGTTAGATATTGAATAAAGGGTTTGTAATAGTGAGAACCTGAATTATACTTGAACCTGGATCGGATCTTGGTTTGGGGTCAAGTTAGTATATTTTAATAATAATCTTGTTTTCTATATTTTTGTTATTGTGTTTGGTAACGTCAACTCCTGACTCCGGGGTTGAGGCCGTCACATCAGTCATGTATTTCTTTAGCTATTCAAAGGACTCTTGGCTCTCAACTTTTTACAAAAAATTCTTCACCTTCTTCAAGGTTTTAAAAAAGGGCATACATTTGTCTCCTGACTTGGAGATTAACCTTCCTAAAGCCGCAATTCTCCCCTTCAACTTTTGAACGATTTTTGTTTTGGAGTGAGGCGGCTCCATGTCTAGGATAGATTTTATTTGTCGGGGTTTTCCTCTATTCCTCTCTTCGAGACCATGTGACCCAAAAACTTTCCAGAACATACGTCGAAGGCGCGCTTGGCAGGGTTCAACATCATCTTTAGGTGCTTCAGCACTTCAAATGCCTATCTGAGATGATCAATCTAGTCGGCCTTGGCTAGGCTTTTGACTAACATGTTACTGACATAGACCTCCATATTTTTCCAACTAGATGGATGAGTATTTTATTCACCAATCTTACAGTTGTCGTTTTTGTGCATTTTAATCTGATTATAGCCGCTGAATCCATCCATGAATATTAGCATCTCATGCCCAGCCGTGGCTTCGATCAAGGTATCAATCCTTGGTAGGGGTAGCAGTTCTTCGGACATGTATTGTTCAGATCAATGAAGTCAATGCATATCCTCCACTTTCCATTAACTTTCTTGACCATCATAGGGTTCGCCAATCACTCGGGGAATTGTACTTCCTCAATAAATCCAGCTACTAGAAGCATCTCGACCTCCTGTTTAATGGCTTTTACCCTGTCAGGGGCATATGTTCTCTTCTTCTACTTGACAACCTTTCGAGTCAGATCGATGTTCAACTTATGAGTTATAAGGTTGGGATCAATCCCAGGCATGTAAGCTAATGTCCAAATAAACAAATCACCATTCTATTGCATTTAGAGGCTTTTCCAAAGATGCTCCAATGTATGTGACCTTATACGGGTCTAACGGTTCCAGGAGAATTGGAACCAAGTCCTCAGCAAGCATTTTCTAATTGCTGCTACATAGCAACTTCGGGCTATTTTCTGATCTTTTCTTTCTTCTCCAACATCTTTTCTGGTGGGGAAATTGAGCACCATGTGGTAGGTCAAGGGCACGACCTTAAACGTGTGAATTTTTATCCTTCTCATGATTGTGTTGTAGGTAGAGGCTGCCTCGATAACGTGAAAGTTCATCATCCGCGTGGCCTCCCTTGTCTCTTTCCCAATAGTCATGGGAAGTTGAATCGCTCCTTCTACTTGGTACTTCACTCCATTGAATCTATAGATGGGTGCGTTTGAAGGGGTTACATGGGAGTCATTGTATCCCAATCTCATAAATGTGTCATGAAATAGAATGCCAACGGAAGCTCTATTGTCTACAAGTACTCCCTTGATAGGACAATTTCCAATTATCGACGTGATAACTAAGGGACCGTTGATAAGTGGCATTTTATACCACTTAGAACATCTTATAATGGCTTGAATTGATGTCTTAAAATAAAGTATTTTGTGTATTTGATGTATTTTTCTAGTGTCTTTGTATTTTAAGGTATAACTTGTGTAATTAGGGAGATTTCATCAAAATAAGCCTAGGGAAGTACTTGGAACCAGTTGCGGGGAGTTGTGCGAAGAATTCAGCAAAATCAGGAGCAAAAAGATGATTTTTCCAGAAGCTGTGCAGGCGCCCGCCTGGGATGTGCAGGTGACCACCTGGAGATGCAGGCGCCCGCGTGGGAACTGAGGCGGTCGCCTGGGGTCGTAATTTTAGAATCTGGATTTTCTAATTTGAGTTCTACTGGGCTTCTAATGGTGCTGTTTCTTGTGGACTTCTATATAAGTAATCTTGGAAGACGTTTCACAATAACAAGTATCAACAAGCAACAAGCAACAAGCAAGGAGCAAGGAGAGAAGATTAAGAAGACTGTTTGAGCACACCACAATGAAGAAGAGGAAGCATATGTTATCTTGTGATTCTTTTATTCGTTATAACAGTGGATACTAGTTTTCTTTACTTTGAACCTTAATACTCTTATGACGTACTCTGGTTTTATTAAGTATATTTATTAGTTTATATCGTTGTGTGATTATCATGTTTTCATATGAAACCCATGGTGACGATGACTTCTATCATGGGCTAATCGTGATCATGGGGTCGTAGCGGATTTACTATGGATTTCTTTACTTAATTGTTTAATACCTTGGTATGTGATGATTATATGATATCTAGCATAGGTTGTGCTTATTCGTCTTATGTGCGTCGCGAACATATAAGATAGCCTGTTAATCTCTTGTGAAGCCACAGTGAATCTTGAGATTTAGAACTTGCCATGCTAGCATAGGTTCATGTATTTTATGCATGATTAGTGGGTAACTCTAACCGTTTTACTTGCCCTATGTAATCATAATGAATAACTTGCGCTTAAAGCGTTATGTTGTCAAATTCTGTAGACATATAGGGTCTCAACATAATAGATGCCTATTCAACTTCTATCTTAATTGTGGATGCTTGGTAGAATGGTATTTGTGCAACCAAAGTTGGCTTTTATCAGTTTCGTGTTGTTCGATTAATATCATCACCGTTACATGCAAATGGTAATAACAATAACTATTGAATGAAGTTATAATCTCATGTGTGTTTAATATTGCTAATTCAAGTGTTAATTTAAGTGTTTTATTCTCTTAGTTAATAGTAGATAATAATTAGTTAATCAACCTTAAGTGTTATTGTCTTGACATTGAGAAGTAATCATACATTGGTGAGTAAGTGTTAATTGAACATAATTAGTCGGAGTCTCTGTGGGAACGAATTAGAAATCATTCTATATTACTTGCGAATGCTTATACTTGCGTGAATTATTAGCGCATGCTTTGTGCCTAACAAGTTTTTGGCGCCGCTGCCGGGGACTCGGTGTTAATTTGTTTAGTTATGTACTTGCCATCAGTGCTCATCAGGACTCATTGATTAAGACTTGTTACTTATTTTTTCCAGTGGTATTTCAAGTACTCTAACGAGCATTTATACAAACACGTTCTCGCACTCGCAGAAGGACTCTAGATACAGCTGAGGAGACAGATTCACTTCTTGACATTCCGGAGAAGTTAGATTTTGAAGATTCGGATAAAGAGAGTGAAAAGAAAGAACTGGTAATCATGGGTGATCGTATAGTTCCAGCAGATCCAGCTCTTATGGACTTTTCTCGGCCTAAAATTGATGACATTCAGTCAAGCATCATTCATCCGGCTATTCAGGCCAATACTTTTGAAATCAAGCCGGGCACTATTCAGATGGTGCAGAATTCTGTTTCTTTCGGAGGTGCCGCGACTGAAGATCCCAACATGCATATTAGGAATTTTGTCGAGATCTGCAGTACTTTCAAATATAATGGTGTTACTGATGAAGCTATCAAGCTGAGGCTTTTCCCATTCTCTCTGAGGGATAAAGCTAAGGACTGGTTACATTCTCTACCAGCTGGGTCCATCACTACTTGGGAAGATCTTATGTAAAAGTTTCTGGTGAAGTTCTATCCAATGGCCAAGACTGCAGCTATGAGGAGTGCTCTTACTCAGTTTGTGCAGCAACCAACAGAATATATGTATGAATCTTGGGATCGCTATAAGGCGATGTTGAGAAAGTGTCCACATCATGGTATGCCTAACTGGATGGTGATCACTGGGTTCTACAATGGTTTGGGGGCCTAATCTCGGCCCATGCTCGATGCAGCTGCTGGAGCCGCCTTGTGGGCCAAAAACTATACTGAGGCCTTTAATCTCATTGAAACTATGGTCGTAAACGAGCATCCCAATTTCAGCTGGAGCAACAATCAGAATGTTGTTCAGCAACCATATCAGCAAGCTGTAAATAAACAGTTTAATCCACCTGGATTCCAGCAACCTCAACAATATGCTCAAAGGCAATCATATCCTCACCAAGGAGGTGCTGCTCCACCTTCTAGTGCTGATTTCGAGGAGCAAAAGCTATTGTGAAAAAGTCAGGCTGTTTCTATCAAGACCTTGGAAAATTAAATCGGTCAAATAGCCAATGCCGTGCTCAATCGTCAACCTAGCACACTTCCCAGTGATACGGAAGTGCCAGGTAGGAAGGAAGTTAAGGAGCAAGTCAAAGCTGTTACCTTAAGGTCTGGAAAAGTTGCTGAAGCTGAAAAAGCAAATGATGGAGAAGCTGAAGTTGTAGATAAAGAAGAGAAGAAAAAGGAGAAAGATGGGGAACCAAGGAAAACTACTGTTGAACACACTCTGCCTGAGGGTAATACAAGGGAGAAATAGCTCTATCCTCCACCAACTTTTCCTAAGCGATTGTAAAAACAAAAGCTGAATAAGCAGTTTGGTAAGTTTCTAGAGTTGTTCAAGAAACTTCACATCAACATACCTTTCGCTGAGGCTCTGGAGCAAATGTCTAGTTATGTGAAATTTATGAAAGGTATTCTTTCAAGGAAGGTGAAACTGGATGATCTTGATATCGTTGCTCTAACGGAAGAGTGCAGTGTTGTGCTGTAACAAAAATTACCTCCAAAGCTTAAGGGTCCAGGTAGCTTCACCATTCCTTATACCATTGGCAGGTAGTCATTCGACAAGTGCCTTTGCGATTTGGGAGCAAGCATCAATTTGATACCGTTGTCTATCTTCAAAAAGCTGACTTTGCCTGATCCAAAACCCACCTACATGTCTCTACAATTGGTTGATCAATCTATTACATACCCATGAGGCATCGTGGAGGACATGTTAGTAAAGGTGGATAAGCTCATCTTTCCTGCAGACTTTGTCATTCTGGATTTCGAGGAAGATAAGAAAATCCCCATAATCTTGGGAAGACCTTTCTTGGCTATAGGCCGTACCTTGATAGATATACAAAAAGGTGAACTTACTATAGGGGTGCAAGATCAGGATGTGACATTCAATGTATTCAATGCGATGAAATTCCCTACAGAAGATGAGGTGTGCTTCAAGGTAGATTTGATTGATTCTGCAGTAACTTCAGAACTTGATCATGTGCTAAGGTCTGATGCCTTAGAAAAAGCCTTATTCGGGGAATTTGACAGTGAAGATGAGGAAGGCAATGAACAAATATAATATCTAGATACTTCTCCTTGGAAGCGAAAGCTAGACATGCCATTTGAATCTCTTGTTAATACTGATATCAAGAATGCTGAGGGAAAGCTCAAACCATCTATTGAGAAAGCACCTACTTTGGAGCTTAAACCATTGCCTGAACACTTGAGGTATGTTCTTTTAGGTGATGCATCTACTTTGCCTATTATTATTGCATCTGACCTTTCAAGTAGTGATGAGGACAAGCTCTTGAGGATCTTAAGAGAATTTAAATCGGCCATCGGATGGACTATAGCAGATATAAAAGGGATCAGCTCTTCGTACTGCATGCATAAAATTCTGCTAGAGGAAGGTAGCAAGCCGGCTGTTGAGCAACAACGAAGACTTAATCCTATCATAAAAAAAGTGGTGAAGAAAGAAATTCTAAAGTGGCTGAATGCTGGAATCATATATCCTATTTCTGACAGTTCTTGGGTGAGCCCCGTGCAATGTGTACCTAAGTAAGGAGGTATTATTGTGGTAGCAAATGAGAAGAACGAGCTCATCCCCACTCGAACAGTCATAGGATGGAGGGTATGCATGGACTACAAAAAGTTGAATAAAGCCACGAGGAAGGATCACTTCCCTCTTCCATTTATTGATCAGATGTTTGACAGGTTGGCTGGTCATGAGTATTATTGTCTTCTGGATGGCTATTCGGGTTACAATCAGATTTGCATTGCACTAGAAGATCAAGAAAAGACTACTTTCACTTGTTCATTTGGCACATTTGCTTTTCGTAGAGTTTCTTTTGGCTTATGTGGTGCACCTGCCACTTTTCAGAGATGCATGATGGCTATATTCTCTGATATGATTGAAAATAATGTCGAAGTATTTATGGACGACTTCTCAGTCTTTGGACATTCATTTGATGAATGTTTGAATAATCTCTGTTTGGTGCTCAAAAGGTGTGTGGAAACTAATTTGGTGCTCAATTGGGAAAAATGTCATTTCATGGTGCAAAAAGGCATCATTCTTGGGCATAAGGTCTCTAGCAAGGGCCTTAAGGTGGATAAAGCCAAGGTGGGAGTCATTGAAAATCTTCCGCCACCTATTTCTGTGAAAGGAATCCGTAGTTTTCTTGGTCATGCGGGTTTTTATCGGCGTTTCATCAAGGACTTCTCTAAGTTATCTAAGTCGTTGTGCAACTTGCTCGAGAAAGATGTGCCTTTCAAATTTGATGATGAATGCTTGGAAGCATTTGAGACCCTCAAGAAGAGTTTAATAACTGCACCAGTTATTACGACACCTGATTGGAGAGAACCTTTTGAGATGATGTGTGATGCAAGTGATTATGCAGTGGGAGCAGTTCTTGGGCAGTGGAAGAATAATATCTTTCATGTGGTCTACTATGCTAGTAAGATGCTAAATGGAGCTCAAATGAACTACACCACTACTGAGAAGGAGATCTTGGCTATAGTTTTTGGTTTCAAAAAATTTCGATCTCATCTACTTCGGACAAAGGTGACAGTATTCACTGATCACGCTGTCATTCGCTATCTGGTCTCAAAGAAGGATTCGAAGCCTAGACTTATTCGTTGGGTGCTCTTGCTACAGGAATTTGAGTTAGAGATCAATGATCAAAAAGGTACTGAAAATCAAGTTGCTGACCATCTCTCTAGATTGGATAATCTCGATTCTACTTCACATGATAAGACATTGATCAACGAATCTTTTCCGGATGAGCAGTTGTTCGCAGTTCAAGAGGAAGAGCCATGGTTCACAAACATTATCAACTATCTTGTTAGCAATATAATCCCTCCTAATATGAATGCGGCTCAAAAGAAGAAGTTTCTGTATGAGGTGAAGTGGTACATGTGGGATGAACCATATTTGTTTAGACAAGGAGCTGACCAGATCATCAGGAGATGTATCCCATTCTATGAGACAGAGGGGATATTACGAGACTGTCATTCCACAGTTTATGGTGGACATTATGGTGGTGAAAAGATAGAAGCTCGTATTCTTCAAGAAGGTTTTTTCTGGCCTACTTTGTTTAAGGATGCACATCAGTTCATTTTAAGGTGTGATCGTTGCCAAAGAGTTGGGAATCTTACTAGAAAGGATGAGATGCCTTTAAATGTGATGCTTGAAGTTGAGGTCTTTGATGTTTGGGGAATCGATTTCATGGGACCATTTATCTCATCCTGCAATAATCAGTACATCTTGCTAGCAGTCGATTATGTCTCGAAATGGGCAGAAGTCAAGGCTCTACCGACGAATGATGCAAGGGTAGTGTTGAGTTTTCTTCATAAGCAGATATTCACAAGGTTTGGAACGCCACGAGTTATCATAAGTGATGAGGGGTCACATTTCTGTAATATTAAGTTCACTTCTATGATGCAGCGCTACAATGTGAATCATCGCATCGCTATTGTCTATCATCCGCAAACTAATGGTCAACCTGAAGTGTCTAATAGAGAGATCAAGCGCATTCTAGAGAAAGTTGTTTGTCCGTCAAGGAAAGATTGGTGTTTGAAGCTCGATGATGCTGTTTGGACTTATAGAACAGCATACAAGACTCCACTTGGGATGTCCCCGTTTCAACTTGTCTATGGTAAGGGATGTCATTTACCTGCGGAGCTTGAGCATAAGGCTTATTTGGCATTGAAGAACTTAAACCTTGATCTAGATGCAGATGGGAAGAAGCGAATGCTTCAGTTAAATGAACTTGATGAATTTCGACTTCAAGCGTATGAGAACAACAAAATGTACAAGGAAAAAGTAAAAAGGTGGCTCGAAAGGAAGTTATCTCCTAAGTTATTTATGCCGGGGCAACAAGTTCTTCTATTCAACTCTCTTCTCCGACTTTTTCCTGGAAAGTTGAAATCAAGGTGGTCTGGACCATTTATCGTCAAAACTGTGTTTCCACATGGAGCGGTGGAGAGTTATGAGAACGATCCGGGCCAAGCATTCAAAGTAAATGGTCAGAGATTGAAGCACTATTATGGGGATATGACAAACTGGGAAGTGGTTAGTTCCGTTTTATTGTCAACTTGATCGAACTACTCTACGTCAAGCTAATGACGTAAAAGAAGCGCCTCTTGGGAGGCAACCCAAGATATTAGACCATATGAACCCTTAGAATTCAGTACTCTATCCAAAAACCCAAAAAAATCAGAAAAAACAGGCTGAAAAAAAAATTCCAGGTGGCACGACAGGAAGTTATCTCCTAAGTTATTTGTGTCGGGGCAGCAAGTTCTTCTATTCAACTCTCGTCTCCGACTTTTTCCTGGAAAGTTGAAATCAAGGTCGTCTGGACCATTTATCGTCAAAACTGTGTTTCCACATGTAGCGGTGGAGATTTTTGATAACGATCTGGGCCAAGCATTCAAAGTAAATGGTTAGAGATTGAAGCACTATTATGGGAATACGGCAAACCGGGAAGTGGTTAGTGCTGTTTTATTGTCAACTTGATCGAACTACTCTACGTCCAGCTAATGACGTAAAAGAAGCGCTTCTTGGGAGGAAACCAAAGATATGAGACCATAGGAACCCTTAGTATTTAGTACTCTATCCAAAAACCAAAAAAAATCAGAAAAAATTGGCTGAATTTTTTTTCCAGGGACCTTTCAGGCGTCTGCCTGCAGGTTCCAGGCGGCCGCTTGCTCACAGGCGCCCGCCTGCGGCCTAAATTTTTGAAAATTCGTTTCATCTTATAAAAAAAAAAAGAAATAAAAAACACAAAAACAATTCCACAGCACTACAACCCCATTACCCATGATTTCCTTCTCCAAATCAACCACAAACCCCACTCCTAATCTAATTCTAACCCTAATCTTAAACGCTTTCCTACACACAAAACACAACTCTATAACTCTTATTCTCAGTTTCAATGGCCCCAAAGAGATCTCGAACTGTCGATAGCAGCAGCACCATTCTGACTGCTGATTCTTCAAGGGGTACTGCTGCGAGGCCCCGATTGGTGGATAGGGCTGCTGAGGAGGAGTATACTAGGCTTCTGACTAAGCCAATTCTAAAGGAGAGGGAATTTTTGCCTTCGAGGAGGGATGGTGAGTTATTGCCGATGATTGCAGAGAAGGGTTGAATTACTTTTTGCGAGTCGCCTGAGGCGGTCTCGATGAGTGTTGTTGATAAGTGGATTTTATATCCACTTGGAATGCTTTATTACAAGCTTAAATTGGTGTTTTGGACTCAAGTTGTTGGTATTTTGATGTGTTTTTGTGTTATTGCATTTCAGGTATCAGTTATATGAAGAAAAGAGCTTTTAAAGGAAATATGATGAAAAGTGATCAGAATTGGAAGCCAAGGCCAATGTCAAGTTGTAGAGAATCTCAATAGCTTCGCGTGGGCAGTTGAATCGCCTAATTCTGACGAGTAGAACTCAAGTTATGGTCAAAACAAGATTCATCAGAATATTTTTCCAGTCAGTAGCTGAGAGCCCGCTCAGCAGAGCTGAGCGCCCGCTCAGAGAGCTGAGGGGCCGCTCAGGAGAGCTGAGGGGCCGCTCAGGGCGCGGCTGGTCGCTGATTTCGCTGAAAAAGCCTTTTTTGAGTGGAATTTGACGATTTTAAGGGTCCAGGTCCACTAGGGGCGTATATATACTTAAAAAAAAGGGTTTTCATCATCCGGGAAGATTGGGATACCAAGGAGAAGACCTAGAAGCACAGAACAACTCCGAAAAAGAAGATCTTATTTTCAACTTATGATTCTTTGAATTAGTTGTAACTTTGGATGCTCGTTTTTATTCTTGTTGAACCTAGATCTCGTTTATTCGTACTTTGATTATTATTTAGTTTATTAAGACCTTGTTTATACCATGCATTTATTGGAACCCATGGTGACGATGAGTTCAATTATGGGCTAATCGTTGTCATGGGATTCTAGCGGATTTACTTATAGATTTCAATAGTTAATTATTTCGATATCTTGGTGTGTGGTGATTGTATGATATCCTAGTATTGGTTGTGCTTATTCATCTTATGTGCATAGCTAACATATAAGATAGCGTGTTAATCTCTATTGAAGTGACAGTGAATATAGAGGTTTAGAACTTGCCATGCTAGCATAGGTTCATGTATGTGTATGCATGATTCGTAGGTAACTCTAACCGTTTTACTTGCACTATGTAATCAAGATAGATAACTTGTGCTTAAACCGTTATGTTGTCAAATTCTATAGACATATAGGGTCTCAATATAATTGGTGCCTATTCAGCTTCTATCTCTTTTGTGGATGTCTGGTAGAATGGTACTCGTGCAACGAAAGTTGGCGTATATCAGTTTCGTGTTATCTGATTAGTGTCCTCACCATCACATGCTAAGGTTAAGAACAATAAGGCTATTGAATGAAGTATTTAATGAAGTTAGGATCCCATGTTTATTATATATATTAATTTAACTTCAATTCTCTTAGTTAATGTTATTTAGTATAATCTCTTAGTTTAATAAAAACCCAATTTGTTATTTGTCTTAGCATTGAGCGATAACCATACATTGTTGCATAGGTGCATAAATTGAACTTAACCTAAACCAGTCTCTGTGGGAACGAATCTGATTTATATCTTATACTACTTGCGAACACGTATACTTGCGTGAATATTAGCACGTGTTTTTGCCCTAACAAGTTTTTGGCGCCGCTGCCGGGGACTCGGTGTTAATTTTTAGTTTATGTGCTTGTCATCAGTGGTCGTTAAAGTTCACTGACTCGGATTCTTTTACTTTCATGGTTTATTTGTTTGTGTTTCAGGTACTCATTACAATGGGAGATCCAGCAGCATGAACGAAAGCCTTGATGGATTTTTCTCAACCCAAGATCAATGACATTCAATCTAGCATTGTCCGGCCAGCTATCACAGCTAATAACTTTGAGATCAAGCCTGGCATAATTCAATGGGTACAGACTTCAGTCCAGTTTGGGGGTTCTCCAACGGAAGATCCCAATATGCACATTAGGGATTTCATTGAGATATGCGACACCTTCAAGTTCAACGGTGTTTCCGAAGATGCTGTGAAGCTGAGATTGTTCCCATTCTCTCTGAGGGACAAGGCTAAGAGCTGGTTACACTCTCTACCAGCTGGTTCAATTACTACTTGGGAAGATCTTGCTCAGAAGTTTCTTACTAAATTCTTTCCTATGGCGAAGACAGCTGCACTCAGGAATGCTATTACTCAATTTGCGCAGCAAATGGGAGAATCGCTAAGTGAAGCTTGGGAGCGCTACAAGGAGATGCTTAGGAAGTGTCCTCATCATGGAATTCCTGATTGGATGATCATCACTTGTTTTTACAATGGGTTGGGAGCACAGTCCAGACCCATGCTCGATGCAGCATCAGGCGGAGCATTATGGGCAAAGAGCTATAAGGAAGCTTATGATCTAATTGAACTGATGGCTGCTAATGAATATCAGTATCCAACCCAGAGATATCCACAGGGCAAGGTAGCAGGAGTTCTTGAAGTGGATACAGCTACGGCTATCACTGCTCAACTAAAGGCGTTGTCTATGAAGATCAATTCTCTGGCTAACTATGGTGTTAAGCAGATAATTAGTGTATATGAGCTGTGTGCAGGTCCGTATGCGACAGAACAATGCGCTATATCTAGCGACTCAGCTCAGTTTGTGAGCAACTTTCAGAGATCGCAGCAACCAGTTCCAGACACTTATCATCCTGACAACTGGAATCATCCTAACTTCAGCTGGAGCAACAATCAGAATGCGATGCAACAACCATTCCAGCAGTTTGCAAATAAGCTATTTAACCCTCCTGGTTTTCAGCAACAATTTACACCAAGACAACAACTCCAACTTCAACAACAAACTAATGATACAGGTCTATCTTCGAATGAAAAATATGAATTGGAGGAGTTGAGGCTTATGTACAAAAACCAGGCTCTTATATGCCAAAGCCAGGCTGTTTCTATCCAGAATCTGGAGAACCAAATAGGGCAAATTGCTAATGCCTTATTGAATCGACCACCAGGAACGCTTCCTAGTGATATAGAAACAAATCCAGGCAAGAGGGAAGTTGAAGAACAGGTGAACGCCATCACCTTAAGGTCTGGAAAGGTCGCAAGCCCCCAAGTTCAGCAAGACGAAGAGCCAGAAAAATCTCAAGATTCAAAAAATGCAGTTTTGGCTGAAGAAGATGTGCAGAAGGAAGTAGAGGTGGAACCAAGGAAGACTACTGTGGAACACACTCCTCCTGAGGGTAATACAGGGGAAAAACAGATTTATCCTCCACCTCCTTTTCCTAAAAGGCTGCAGAAGAAAAAGTTGGATAAGCAGTTTGAGAAGTTTCTGGAGGTGTTCAAGAAACTTCATATCAACATACCTTTCGCTGAAGCTCTTGAACAGATGCCTAGCTATGCGAGGTTTATGAAAGGTATTCTCTCTCAGAAAGTGAAGCTCGATGACTTAGAGATCGTTGCTCTAATGAAGGAATGCAGTGCTGTGCTGCAACAGAAGTTGCCTCCGAAGCTTAAAGATCCTGGAAGCTTCACTATTCCTTGCACCATCGGAAACTTATCGTTCGACAAGTGTTTATGTGATTTAGGAGCTAGCATCAATCTGATGCCCTTATCTATCTTCAAGAAGCTTGGTCTGCCTGAGCCGAAACCAACATACATGTCATTGCAACTAGCTGACCGTTCCATCGCTTATCCACGAGGTATAGTGGAGGATGTCTTGGTCAAGGTGGATAAACTCTTCTTCCCTGCTGACTTTGTAATTCTTGATTTCGAGGAAGATAAGAAGATTCCCATTATCTTGGGAAGACCATTCTTGGCTACAGGCCGAACTATGATCGATGTGCAAAAAGGAGAGCTTACAATGAAGGTTCACGATCAAAAGGTCACTTTTAATGTGTTCAAGGAAATAAAGTTACCCACAGCTAAAGAGGAGTGTTTTAAAGTAGAGCAACTGCAGGTTTTGAATGCACCTCCGTGGAAGAGGAAGTTGGATGTGCTATTCGATTCTCTAGGGTTAGCAGAGCTGAAAATTTCTCAGGAGCGTCTCGAGCCGTCTATTGAAGATGCTCCCACACTTGAGCTCAACCCACTACCAGATCACTTGAGTTATTCATTCTTAGGTGCACCCCCTGACAAGGGGTTGGGATATATCTTTGATGATGTAGAGGGTAGCCGAACGGATCCTGTAGTGCCTACAGAGGGTTCTTCTCATATGCAGCAGGTAGTTGATAGGACTGGTGTTGGTGATGAGCAGTACAGGCGAGTAATTAGGCGTATGGAGGCCATGCACAATATTCACCGTCATTTTGCGGAAGATTTGACACACGCTTTCGGTACTATTTTCCGAGACACTAGTGGCGAGATTGATTGGCCACCTGATCCTCCACCCAATGAGGGTGAATCTCCCGCTAATTAGGTATGCCTGAAATCCTTATTATTACCTTCAATGAGGACATTGAAAATTTTAAGTTTGGGGGTGATAATGTAAGGATTAGTAGTGTGTGTCCATATAGATTCATATAGATTTATGTTGCATGTTTAGTTGTAGTTCATTCATATTTTTGCATGATTGTTCATTTAGGACATATTTGTTTGTTTTTATATAATTTCATATAGTTGCATTTGCATGCATATTTAGCATGATCCCTTAAGATGAACTATGATATTGGAAAAGTTGATGTTGATTTGAGTGTGGTGATGACGAATAGAGGGATGTTTAAGTCCTAATGAATTGATTTGCATGCCAGAAACAAATATTTTCACAAAGTCTTATAGGGTTGCTTTTGATCTAGATCATGATCATACTTGTTTGTTGTTGAGATTTAATCACTTGGTTATATTTAGAATTTGTGATATTCTCGTAGTGACGTAAAAACACTGATTCTTTTTATCTGGAGAAAAACTTGGATTTCATTGCTAGTTGTTGTAAGGCTAGGTGTCAAATGGCTAGTAGCCGGCTCATATTTTTATGAGTAGTCTAGGGTTGAATGAGATGGAGCGAAACGCACTCATTCAGAAATTGTTGAAAAAAAAAAAAGAAAAAAGAAAAAAAGTATGTGTTTATGCATAATTGATCAAGAGTGAGCTCTTTAATACTCGAGTTATTAAGTTTTAGGGGACTTTGTGCCTAGTGACCTAAGGCTTTTATAGTCTGGGATCCACTAACCTAACGCTCGCTACATGGGTATTATTGTATAAGTCTTTTGGGACCTCATTCATTGCACGATCAAATAAGCATCTTTGTTATGTGTTCAATAATAGTGTGAATCCTTGTATAACTCTAGTAGAAAGGAGGTGTTGTGAGTCATAATGCGTTTATTGTCTATTCTGTTTATAAACTTTTGATTGTTTCGATGATAGATAAGTTATGGTTATTGATCTAGTATCGAGAGTATATTTGTTAAGCATCCACACACACACGTTTCTGGTTTGTGAGTTGGTTTGTGGGATTTTTTGAACTCTGTTTAAAGTCATTGCATTTTTAGAGGCATTGGCTTATTCATTTGGTTATGGTTATTCTGAGGGGATCGATTGCATTGTCATTTAGTTGCATTCACGTAGTTATATTAATGCATTAGGTTTATTTTGTAGTTTTGAGTCTGTTTATGCTTGAGGACAAGCATCGATTCAAGTTTGGGGGTGTGATAAGTGGATTTTATATCCACTTGGAATGCTTTATTACAAGCTTAAATTGGTGTTTTGGACTCAAGTTGTTGGTATTTTGATGTGTTTTTGTGTTATTGTATTTCAAGTATCAGTTATATGAAGAAAAGAGCTTTTAAAGGAAATATGATGAAAAGTGATCAGAATTGGAAGCCAAGGCCAATGTCAAGTTGTAGAGAATCTCAATAGCTTCGCGTGGGCAGTTGAATCGCCTAATTCTGACGAGTAGAACTCAAGTTATGGTCCAAACAAGATTCATCAGAATATTTTTCCAGTCAGTAGCTGAGCGCCCGCTCAGAGAGCTGAGTGCCCGCTCAGGAGAGCTGAGCGGCCGCTCAGGGCGCGGCTGGTCGCTGATTTCGCTGAAAAAGCCTTTTTTGAGTGGAATTTGACGATTTTAAGGGTCCAGCTCCACTAGGGGCGTATATATACTTAAAAAAAAAGGTTTTCATCATCCGGGAAGATTGGGATACCAAGGAGAAGACCTAGAAGCACATAACAACTCCGAAAAAGAAGATCTTGTTTTCAACTTGTGATTCTTTGAATTAGTTGTAACTTTGGATGCTCGTTTCCGTTCTTGTTGAACCTAGATCTTGTTTATTCATACTTTGATTATTATTTAGTTTATTAAGACCTTGTTTATACCATGCTTTCATCGGAACCCATGGTGACGATGAGTTCGATTATGGGCTAATCGTTGTCATGGGATTCTAGCGGATTTACTTATGGATTTCAATAGTTAATTGTTTCGATATCTTGGTGTGTGGTGATTGTATGATATCCTAGTATTGGTTGTGCTTATTCGTCTTATGTGCGTAGCTAACATATAAGATAGCGTGTTAATCTCTATTGAAGCGACAGTGAATATAGAGGTTTAGAACTTGCCATGCTAGCATAGGTTCATGTATGTGTATGCATGATTCATAGGTAACTCTAACCGTTTTACTTGCCCTATATAATCAAGATAGATAACTTGTGCTTAAACCGTTATGTTGTCAAATTCTATAGACATATAGGGTCTCAATATAATTGGTGCCTATTCAGCTTCTATCTCTTTTGTGGATGTCTGGTAGAATGGTACTCGTGCAACGAAAGTTGGCGTTTATCAGTTTCGTGTTATCTGATTAGTGTCCTCACCATCACATGCTAAGGTTAAGAACAATAAGGCTATTGAATGAAGTATTTAATGAAGTTAGGATCCCATGTTTATAATATATATTAATTTAACTTCAATTCTCTTAGTTAATGTTATTTAGTATAATCTCTTAGTTTAATAAAAACCCAATTTGTTATTTGTCTTAGCATTGAGCGATAACCATACATTGTTGCATAGGTGCATAAATTGAACTTAACCTAAACCAGTCTCTGTGGGAACAAATCTGATTTATATCTTATACTACTTGCGAACGCGTATACTTGCGTGAATATTAGCGCGTGTTTTCGCCCTAATAGTTGTTCGCAAGTTCTATGCGAACGCCAAGGCCGACAAAAATGGGTATTCTGTTGTTCGTGGGCTTACTGTTGATTATCAGCCTGAGGTGATTCGCCGTGTTATTGGGCAGCGACAAAGAAAGCCCCAGGAGGAGAATTGGAATGAGAAGACCCCTGAGGATTTTGACTTAGATTTGATTATTGCTACTCTCTGCCAGCTGGGCACGGTGTGGAAGTTTAAGACGGGATCCAACGAATATCGTTCTTTCCCGTCTATTGCGATGAACAGGTGTAATAACCCCAATTTTTGGAAATTTTTGAAACCCTTATGAATAGTGATTTTGCAGATTATGCTGAATGAGAAAATTTTTCATGCCAAACTAGGTAGGGGTTCTTTTATGGATATTCTGAGATTTTATTGGCACTCTATATGGTATATAAGTGTAAGTAAAGATCGTCAGAATCCAATTCCGAATACTTTGATTTTTCCCGGAAATCCACTAGATACGAAAAGAATTGAGTATAAGGCAACAAGATAAGAAGGATTTAAATTAAAGGATTATAAGAGAGGATCATAAAAGGAATATAATATATTGAGAAAGGTTAAGGGAACCGAAGTAATAAGATCCCGGGTATGATCCCTCAAACGATAAACGAAAACGAAAGTTAAGCGAACCGTATAACAGATCAGCGGTCATTAGGCAAACAATTAGGAAGTTAATCAAAGAGATTAGTGGGGATGATGTCACCCAACCAATGAGAAGAGGACAAGGAGGGAAAGATGACATCATAGCATGACATAAGCATGACATGGGAAGGAAGGAAATGTGGTGGATTATTAACCACACAAAATCAGGGGCAAATAGGTAATTTACCAAAACAAAAACAAAACTACAACCAACCAAGCCAAATAATTCATTCTTCATCAAAACAAAAAAAAAAACCAAGGCATTATTTCTTCATTGCTCTCGGCTTTTACTATTGCAAAGGAAGAAGAAATTCAAAACTCAAGATCAAGGCTTCCTAAATTGGTAAGATAATTCCCTAATCATCCTTATGCATAGTTATGGCTATATCATGAGTTTAAGCACCCCATTAATTCTCAATCTTCTTCAATAAATCAATGAAGAAGACAATGAATAGTGACTTCAAGAATTTTAACTTGATTTTCTTGTTTTTCCTTTAAGATCCAAGCTTTCCTAAGACTCCTCAAGGCTTCTTAAGGCTTCCTAGCTACTCCCACCACTTCAAGGAAGGTATATCATCTCCAAACCCTAGATTCCTTTGTATTATAAGATGATTTTGATTATTATGGTGATGTAGTAGCTTAATGCTTGTGGTTTAGAGTGTGGGTTGGAGTGGTAGTGAAATGGAATGGTGAATCTTGTTGTTTTGGTTAAAAGAACTTAAGTATAGTTAAATTCAAGCTTAGGCATAAGTATAAATGTTAATATTGAATTGATTGGGGCTGTTATGATGTGATAAGGATGGACTTTTGTTGTATGAATGGATTGAGGTTGAATTGTGATGGTTTTTGAATGGTTTAAAATTTGGAAATCGCGTAAACATAGTCGTCGTAATGTCTGATTTACTTTAGACTGCTTTTGTTCATAACATTAGGACCCGAGAACCCCCTGCTAGATGTTTACCATTGCCATGTTTAGATAGCTCATGTTACGATCTTCGTTTTGATATGTAGTTCGTTCGATTCCGATGCACGGTTTAGGAGAAACGACCGTTTCAAGTAACGGCGTTTCGCGAACGAAACTTTTCCCCTCGCCTTACTTTGAAACATAGGTTAAAGACCAAAAAGGGTTAATTAATGTATGAAACATTTATGTAAGGTGTAATAGGCAGTTGGTAAGACACCCGCGAAGGAATCGCCTTAAAACTCATAATGGTTAAATTATTAAAAATGGTGGAGCCGAGGGTACTCGAGTGACTTAAGAGAATCAATAAGCGCGAAAGCGAACGTTAGGACTCTAAATGGTTAAAGTCTAGTTTCTTAAGTGACCGGGGTTTAATTCCGACTTATGTTGTTGTTCATAGGTTATCGGACCCACTCTAAGCTTAAGTCTATCCGGGAGCACTCAGGCAAGTTTTCTACCCGTTATACTGTTGTTGTGATATAAATATATGTATATGCATTATCTTGTGATAAGTGCATGATTGTTATTAGCAAATTTTGCGATATATTGGAGCATGCTGATATGGTATATATGCATGTCTGTTTCGTAATCTGGTTATCTATCTGTTGATTTCAATGCTTATAGTTGCATAATACCTATGCTAGAAATAAGCAAGTAGTTGCGTATACCCTTAGTATAGGGGATAAAAGGTGAACATATTTCTAAACCGGGAGTCGATGTTCCCGAGTATAATATATATATTTTATATATATATGGTTATAGTTTTCAAAACTATTAATCAAATAAGGATTATTCGATAACTTTAACTTTATTTTATTTAATGAATATTATTTCGAATATTCATTCCAGGGCTTATGACTCAGTTTATTTTATTATTGAATATTACTTGAATATTCATCCAAGGACTTATGACTCCTTTTATTGTATTAATTGAATATTATTTTGAATATTCATCCGAGGGCTTATGACTCAGTTTATATTATTTAATGATTGTTAATTGGATAGTCATTTGAGGATGTATTGACTCCTTTATTTTATTTAATGAATATTATTTATAATATTCATTCGAGGTATTATGACTCCGCTTATTATTTAATAATATTCTTTATTTTATTAAAGAATAATGTTTCGATAATCAAACTTATTTTCGATTACTCAAATAAAGATAGTACTTTAATATAAGTATATCTTTGGTTATTTAATATCCATTTCAAGTATAAGTTTTAAAACTTCTACTTCGATTATTTTTTTATAAGGATTATCTTTATGAGAATATTATTTAAATAATAATATTCAGATATTTTCTAATATATCAGGACTGATTTATTTTAATAAATCAACAGTACTCCAAACATTCTTAAAAATGTTTTCGAGTCTTCAAAATGATTTTTAAAGTTAGAGTGGACCCCAAAACTCATTTTTATATTTAAGATCTTCCTTTCAAAGGGGATTTAAATACTCGCTCAAAACCTGGGGGATCCAACTATGTGGTGCATTTTACATTCGCAACGTGGTTGCTGTTTTGAGAAAACAAATGAATTGATTACTTACCCAACGTTCGGGAAGTAAGCCCATCTAATTGAGTCGGCATAAGCGACAGGCCGGGGTACGGTCTATCAAAGTGTAAGTGGCTGGGTGGCAGTCCATCAACGCATAAGAGGCCGGGTGGCGGTCCAGTACAAGGTCCTTATGTGGCCAGGGTGATGACCGGTGGGGGATTCATCCATCTACTAGTAGAAAAGGTTACTTATTGGTATCTTTGCCTGATCAGCAAGATATCAGGTTTATGCCAAAATTTCTTTTCTTTCCAAACTCATTGGATATTGCAACTCTGTTCATACTTTACATGACAGAGGTTTTCAGGAAATGTATGAGAGATATATATAGGTGTATATATATATATCGGGACTTAATGAAGTATCTCGTAACTTCATTTCATTCAATAATATTTCAAAGATTGAATCTATTCAAGTATTATCTTGTAGTCTCATCTATGTGATAAACTTTTGAACTAATTATAACTTGAACGGTGGTAGTTCAAGTGGTATTTGGAAAAGATATAAGTATATTGGAGTATCTTGTAACTTCATCTTTTAAACTTATATCTAGTAAATGATTATCTTATGCATGACAAAGATTTTCAGAAAAACGTTGAGACAAGGTTAGATATATGAGATCACCTGGCAACGATATTTTTATACAGTTATACACTGGAACTCTGTGTGTATTATTCATGGAAGAGGACTTCCAATATTTTGAAAAGTATATATGTATATATATACTGAATATTTTGCGACTTCATCGCATTAAGATATCAACTTGGTTCATTTCTTTTGACCAAGACTTTCATGAGTACTATGAGAAGGCTCATATATTGTTAATCATTATACATATTATTTCGGTGGGCTTGCTGCTCATCCTTGCTTTCTTCTTTCATCACACAACATCAGATAGACAAGACGAACAGGACCAAGCTCCCAATTCGCGAGCGGATAGGAAACGTTCTGCAGTTTCCTATAGGCGTTGATGTCGCTGTAGTTGAGGTAGGAACTACCAATAGGCTAGGCTTTCAACTTTTGATGTATCAGATTATGTATATTTATGAATTGTAATAATGGAAAAAAATGTAAATTTATTCAGAAACCTTTTTAAGGTGTATTGGCATATAATTGTGGAATAAAACGACTTGTGATTATTTTTGGATATTCATGTCTGAGACTATAACTTGTGGTGTGTGTGTTTATTGTGGGGTCACAGTACATAGTAGTTGATAATTTATTAAGATTGGGTGTTATTAAGGGAAATGGAACTCGTGACAACCCGGATCCCCGACCCCGGATTTGGGGGTGTTACAGAAGTGGTATCAGAGCTAAGCGTTATAAACCTCAGAGATGATGTGACGTTAAGATAATAAGTTCACTAAGATAATAAGAACTCTTGCCAAGTTCATAGTCGGGCTACCTAACGTAGTATTGACAGTTAAAACCCTTATGGGAACCCTTATAAATATCGTGATAAGAAGCGTAGTTCGTTATCGTATATGGTAGCGGGACACCGAACCCTGAGGTTGAGGAGTAACAACGTGATGATGTTTTATTACTAATTGGAGATCGGATTGTGGATCCGATAGAGCGTCCTAACGCAGGACTGGATGATGTAGCGGTTGAGGATGTTGTCCTAGAAGGGATAGTTGCTGAGGAGGATCCCATGGAGGATCCTGACAAGTACGAATAAAGGAACACTGATGAATTGATGACCATGGTTAGGGAAACTACCAGAGGTAGGATTGGCCGGTCACTACCGGAGGTTCGTTCAAGTTTGTAAAGATAGTAGCCCCTTTAACGCGACTTACTCGTAAGACTGAGAAGTTTGAATGGACAGAGAAATGCGAGAACAACTTTTATGAACCGAAGCAAAGGTTGGTGACGTTCCCTATGTTGGCGTTGCCGGATGGAAAATGAGATTTTGTGAAGTGTAGTGACGCTTCGCATAAGGAATTAGGGTGCTTCTTATACAACACAACAAGGTAATCGCGTACGCGTTAAGACAATTAAGGAAATATAAAATTCGATATCCCCACCCATGAGCTTGGGCTCGTGGCAATAGTTTTGCCCTAAATATTGGAGGCACTACTTGTATGGAGAGAAGTGCGAGATTCACAAACCATAGGAGCTCTAGTACATTTTTACATAGAAAGAGCTCAACATACGCCAGAGGAGGCGGTTAGAGCTAATCAAGAATTATGATTGGGAGATTCTGTATCATTCAGGGAAAGCCAATATGGTGGCTGATGCCCTTAGTAAAAAGGAGAGACACAAGATGATAATGTCTTTTGGAGAGTTTATAAGAGATTTTGAGAAAATGGAAATAGAAGTGAAGGTAACCGGAGCCGGTACCGAAAAGATGTTTGAGATTGCAATACAGTCCGAAATATCGGAAGAGAATATATTATGCCAGAAAAAGTGATGAATGAAGGCAGAGAGCCAACAATTAGATAAAAGATTAATACCGAGAAAGATGATAAGGGAATAATGAGGCATTCCTATAGAAATTGGGTTCCAAATGTTCAAGAGCCTAAAGATGAAATCTTAGATGAAAGCTAGTTTGAGGAATAAGAGTTAGAGCAAACCCTGAACGTGATAGTCAGGGAGGTCGCCATCAAGATAGAAGGAACCCATAACATGATGAAGTGGAAAATGAGGATTTAAATTATATAAGATGACCCCAATTATGGGGAGTAGGAAGAAATATTTAGACTGAGGAAACAGAAGTCGAGTAAGGAAAGGAGACCCGAGATGGTACTCCTATACGAAAATTTATGGACCTTTCTAGACAGAACTTAGACTATTATCCCCAACCACCAACTTGAGGAAACAATGCGGTAGGAAATTCTTTCATGACCTTTAAGTCGCTAAGCTCTCAAAGTTCCAAGGAACAGGTTGACCCAGTTGAGGCAAGAGCCTGGCTAAAGGAAATAGAGGAATCATTTGAGATTCTGAATGATTGACGAATCACAAAAGAGTGTTTTTGTTACTTACCCCCTAAGAGAGAGACCACCCACTGGTGAAAGGCCAAGGAAGGCACGGAGCAAGAGATTATAATAGACTGATTTAAGTTCAGTCAATTATTTTCAGGAAAGTACTTCCCAAGGTTATGGATATAGTGTAAAAGCTTTAGAGCCAGAACAAAAGCGGATGAGTATGATGAATTATGAATCTAAGTTGTAAAAGTTGTCAAGATTCGTTCTGAGGACACGAATCCAGAATGACGGGATGCTTGAAATCAATACTTATGTTGTGTTGGTTCATGAAATAAGGATAAGAGAAAGGAAAATAAAAAGAAACTGAAGTGGACAGGAATATAAAGGCAATAGAGTTTGAGGTATGATAAAGGAGTTGGGTATGAGGAAACCCTAAAGACTTGTAGCAATAGAAATAGAAAAGTATGCATTCGTCAGGATGAGGGTGATTCACCATGAGTTAAAATTGATGGTGGAGGGCATAAGAGATACATATATTTTATCTCCTGTAAGTTGGGAGGATTCGAGGAAACCTTGAGATAATTCAAAGGATAAATAATGAGACGCGGATAGACTGGGGAGACAAGAAAGTAAGAAATTAGGAAAATTGGATGAAGGAAGTGACCTTCAAGAATGTGAAGTGTAAGACCGGTGGCTTGATACCCAGAAAGGGAGACCCCAGGTATGAAAGATATCCCAATATTGAGATGACTGTTGAGATAAACAACAAAAGTAAATAAGGAATTATTAAGAAGAGGTTCATGTTGAACACGACCAATATCTTCCAGAACATCCTTGTTATCGTTACCAAATTAGGCAAGAAAAGCGGATAACTGTGGTTATCTTTTGGAGGCCATATTGATTGACCTCATTTTGAATACAGATGTTATTGTGAAATTAGGCATATACTATCGAGGTGGGAATGATTGAATGAAACACCCTTATTAGAGATATATGACTTGATTTATCCATGGAAGGATGCATGTACCTTTTTAAAGGTGGAATTAAGGATAGAACATCGGTAACTTAAAACGAATCCTAGGGGAATGCATAAAGGTTGGAATTTCACCCTTAATAGGGATAGTATGAGTTTTGACAGTATGAATTGGAAAGGATTAAGGTAACAACAACCTTTAAGGATCAGTGGAGAAATTTTTCAGGAGTATATAGACCATGATTTTGGTATTAGTAAATGGTATCTTGATATGCCATGTGCCTAGGGTGTACCAGATGAAGGATTTAAGGATAACCTTAGAGGTTTTACAAGGAGAAAGGTAATATTCAAGATTCTCAAGAATAGAAATGTTAATAAAGGAAATATGACGTAATTATAATGAGGCCAAGTGGGGCACGTGTTAAACCACGAGAAAGTATGGATCGAACCAGTAAGGGTCGAAATTGTTCAGGGCAATTAGGACTTAAGATAAAAGATGTTCTGAGTATGATTGAGAGTCAGTCGTGACAATGATTAACCTCTAAAGACTGAGGCAATAACTTATGGAAAAATGGTGATATTTTTTTTACTTATCAGATTTTAAGGAAAACATCTTCACATAAGCTGTGATTGAAATGAGGTAGAAAATTATTTGGAGGTGGTTAAAATGACATTGACTGCAAGGAAATTTTACTATCAGAAAAGGCCAAAGAGGTGGCCGACACTTTAAAGGTAAGAGGATAATTATAGGCGCTTGTGCCAAAAGAATACAGTGATGATGGTTAAAGCTGTGAAGGTTGTATTATGGTTTGGAAGATTGACATTCCTTCTGATGACTGTGCAATACCTAACCGTAATAGTAGTTGGTAAAGGTTTAATTCATGAAATCGCCATGAACGGGCTATCTATCTTAGAAGGTCCTATCTTGAGATAAGCCAGGACCATGTTTCAAAAAGGACTAGACGAACCTTTGAGTAAGTCTTCTATTTAAGGCATATGATTTAGAATGGTATTAACCTGCTATCGTTGCTTTGATTGAAACTCTTCTGCAATTTTATCTGCTTCATGTCATGTATGTATGTCAGGATCAGGAGTGTTCTTCATGAATCAGGAATGGTGATTATGTTACCTCCTTAGAAGGATTTGATACGACATGTATGGACTCCGTATGGTTAGATATTAAGATTTCATGGAACGTGAATGACGACAGTAGGTCAGTAGTGGACCATAGTAATGCAGCAATGATTCTGCGAGTAATGAGCTGATTACAACCATGAGAGTTGTATTGGAATGGATGTTGAAATTAAGTACCATTAATCGGGTCGTGGTAGTGTATAAGTTATCATTGATAGACTAATTAAGTAGAGTATCTACCTATTGAATATTTATTCCTTCTTATCAATAGAGAGTCGTGTTACTATATGAGGAAGGTTGCGGTGCGAGCATAGAATCCTAGTAACGGTGGTATATAGAATGAGATCCCAGATTCGATTTTCGATGTCGAGGGAGTTTCAAAGGTGATTGTGTATAAGCTCGAGGAAGAGCATGGGTCCATAGAATGATGGACGGGATGGCGAAAATATTTAGGCAAGTGAAATACGATGCTATAATACTTGATGTTGATATAAATACATATATGTTTTGTTCTCCTTTGACAAACCTCTATAGTTTAGAGGTAGATTCTAAGCCAGATATTTTATGGCAATATTTTTTTTCATATATACAATTCTCTTCAGTTCGTTCTTTTCTCTTCTTTTCATTTCATGTAAGCTGAGAAGAACAACCCTTCCAGAAGGGGAGGTATTGCCGAATGACTATCTATCTTTGTGATAGAAGCCTAGTAGGATACCACATGTTGTTTAATTGCTTGTCAAGTACTAAAGGCTGGCCACCTTCTGTACTAACTATGTGATATAACAAGTGTTCATGATCATAGTGATCTCTCAACAAATTCATTTACTTCTATATGATTGATCAAACTTTGGGAAATAGAAATAGCTGAAAAAAGGAGTAATAAAGTTATGGTAGTATTCGGAATGGAAACACATTTGTGATACTAAGGTTGACGTGGTTATTAAAAGGTTATAGAATGCTAACGAGCAAAAGTATAACCAGTATAATATTAGGAACGGAAGGTGATAGCGATTACGAACTGGAAAAGAATGGGTATTGAGAAGCAAAAGCTATAATGCTAGAAGCTATGATGAGAGCCGGTGCAATAGACTTGAAAGAATTTGGAATGATCACTTAACGCGGATTAAGTTATCTTACGACAATAGATCATATGTCATTATCGAGATGTCGCCTTATGAGATCCTTGAGGGAAGATAATGTCGATCTCCCTTATGTTAGGATGAAGTTGTAGAGCACAAGATGCTCAGACCAGCAGTGGTCCAAAGGACCAAGGATTTAATAGATTTAATCAGAGGACGGCTGGTAGTAGCCCAAGATGGACATAAGAAGTATGTTGATTTGACACGAAAGGACAAGGACTGGGAAGTAGGGGACCTAGTGTTGTTATAGGTATTCCCTTGGAAGGGGTTAATGAGATTCGGAAAGAAAGGAAAGCTAAGTCCACCAATTATTGGACCCTTGGATATATTAAGAAGTATTGGGAGGTTAGCATATGAGCTAGCCTTACCCCAGAACATGTAGCAAGTCATAACGTGTTTCACGTATCAATGTTAAGGAAGTGTAATTCGGATGTCAGACAAATAGGGGCATATGAGCACATAGACACGCAACCCGACGTAACCTATATGGAGCAACCAGGAAGGGTTAGAGAGTGAAAAGGAACAAGTGCTTAGGAGAGGGATTATCAAACTATGCAGAGTTTGGTGGTGGGACCACAATGTGGTAAAATTTACTCGAGAGTTAGAAAGTGCAATGCTAAGAGAGTATCCCTATTCATTTTCTATCTGATTCCGGGACGGAATCCTTTTAAGGAGAGGAGACTGTAATAACCCCAATTTTTGGAAATTTTTGAAACCCTTATGAATAGTGATTTTGCAGATTATGCTGAATGAGAAAACTTTTCATGCCACACTAGGTAGGGGTTCTTTTATGGATATTCTGGGATTTTATTGGCACTCTATATGGTATATAAGTGTATGTAAAGATCGTCAGAATCCAATTCCGAACACTTTGATTTTTCCCGGAAATCCACTAGATACGAAAAGAATTGAGTATAAGGCAACAAGATAAGAAGGATTTAAATTAAAGGATTATAAGAGAGGATCATAAAAGGAATATAATTGTTGGGTCCCAATGTGTTTGTAGAAGGGGGGTTGAATACAAACGTTACCAAATAATCGAATAAAATGCGGAATAAAAAATGTGAAACAAAATTCAAGTTAAATAAAAATATTATTAAACTTGAAATGTGTTACAACAACTGTATCGATTACAAGGTATTAATCTCAAATCAATTATCACAAATCTAGAATAAATTCTACATGAACTTTTTCTATTTTTGCAATAATTAGAATCAAATGCTAAACGCGATTTGAGATTAAGTTCTAGGGATTTTAATCCGCTAGATTGATATACAAGAACAAGATAAAGATTTCTAGTGGATTAGATTTAACATTACAATCTAGAAATTATGATCTTTGAAATAAGCAGATGAAAATAAAATGTTTTGCTGCGGCTGCTGTCTCTTGTTCTTGAATAATGATTGAGAATAATAAAGAAAAGTCTTCTGCTTCTTTTTAAATCAGCACAACAATAGAATTGAATTGGCATGACAATCCTATAGCTTGTATGACTTTCGGTAGGACAATTGAATGAACTAGCAAGACAATCTGAATGAACTAGCAAGACAATCAGAATGAACTAGCAAGACAATCAGAATGAACTAGCAAGACAATTACCCTCCTACAGTAACTTTCGGTATGACAATGGAGAATGGCCTAGCATGACAATCGGTATGACAATCCAGATTGTCATGCTAGTTCATTTCCATTTGTTTTGCTGATTTAAGCCTTGAATTTAATCCAATTAAGCTTCTGAAAATTCCTAAAATTCCTAGAATTAAATCAGAATTAATTAATCAATTAATTCAATTAATAAATAAATTATTCTTTGCAGATATAATTTATTTTCTTAATTAAATTAGATGACTCAATTAATTAATAGAGAATTAATTCTAGTCTTGAGCAGCAACCATTCTTCTGTAAATCTTCTGAAAATCACTGAAAATTATGAATCAATACCACCACTTCAATGTTGACACTCGATGTATTGTCTGGTTCATGAGTGACTAACTTCCGTGACGTTTCTTCATGTCTTGACTCTGACACTTTGATTTTCTTCAGATTAAATCCTTGTAATTAATTGATACTCTGACGAGATCTCTGTCACTTGATTAAATCCACGATCTTGATTTATATCACTGAGGCATGATCAACTTCTTGAACTTCTTCCAGTGAATTAACTCCTCAAGTCTGTAGATGAACATTGTCTCTGAATCCTTTCACAGATATTACTTTGCGAGATCTCTCTAACGGTAGATCCACTATTTACTTATTACATTCTTATTTGAGTTGAGTTGAATCCTCGAATATACAAATAGGCTATGACATATGACTTACAATCTCCCCCTATTTGTTTGTTAGACAATAACACACAAATACCTAGAGGATAACTCAACTAACAAATAAGAAAAAGATATAAACATACATGCAAAGTAAATAGCAGAAAAGTTCTGGATGAGATTTAACATTTTCCAGATTCCAAGTAGATGTTCCTCTAGACTGAACATATCTTCAAGTAGTTCCATCTTCATTTGTACAACCACATTTCCTGTTGAGAAGCCCATATCTCTTGCTTCTCCCCCTATGAGAATCAACTGATTAAAGAAGATCACCTTCGTTTTACCACCTCTCCCGTACAATAGGATCCGCAGATAAAAACCAATGGTACTCCCCTAACAGCTTCTTCCCTTACTAGGAAATCACCTTGTGTTTACCACCTCTCCCGTACAATAGGATCCGTAGTTAGAAACAACAATGGTGTGGTGTAGTGTACATTTTTAGGATCTTTTTCTTGCTCCCTGCTATTTCTCCCCCTTAGTTGAGGAATCCTCCAAACTATTACTTAAGCTTTTATCTCCCCCTTAAAGAAGGAATGTATGCCGTCGTCTGAAGGAGTTCTCATATTTCACTTGGTTGGAAAAGAAATAACAAGTAGTTTCTCTTTCTTCCTCACTGTGAGTGTGTGATTGTGTTTTAGTGTACCTCACATGTGTTTCACTCTTCTCTCCACTCGTGTTTACACTCATTCTCACAAGTGTATCACTCTTCTCTCATAGCTCCATAATCCAGCTGTACCTGCAAGGAAAATCACCTTAGCCATCCTTAAAGGAGGTCACAGGTGGTGCAATGGGAGTTCACAAATCCCCATCCTTGTTAAACTCGTCAGATGAATCTGAGTCATAATTTACAAGTTGCTAGTTTCCCTTTTAGGGTTCCAGATTTGAATTCTGGGAAGGTAAACAATGATCCAACAAATTTAGCATAAGGATCAAAGTTCCCTTCTAATGTCTGTGAAGACATTTCCTTGTGACTTATCAGGTAATATCTGAATCATTGTCAACAAGTTGCCGATCTGCACCTATGTCAGATCCACTATCCGCAGATGCATCCAGGAGATTTAAGCCTGGGGAGGTAGACACTGACCACTGACATATGGCTTTTGGATCAGTATCCTCTCCTAACACCTGTAAAGGCAATTGGTCCACTAACGAACCTTGAACAATCGAATCTGACCTTAAAATGGTCGAAAATCTTGTTTCCGTCAACTCATCCTTTGTGTGTGTAACCTCTCCTTGTGCATCAAGAATTGTTTATGTTTGAAGTGGTGACACTACATCGGATACCTTGGCCGACAGGCAAAATTCAATAGACGCACCCTGTTGAGAGAATGAATCTAGTAACTGTTTTTGTGCCTTTTCAGCCATTACATCTTTTTGAGAAGATGTATGGGGGCTAGCAGTTGTCTCGGTTTAAATACTACTCATCTATGTAGGAGACAGAGCTACTGGGTTGACTACAGAACCTTCCTTATGTGGTGCACTAAGGCACTATCTCCCTTACGCTCATTCATACTACATTTAGTGGTAAGAGAGTGTTGGTTGGTTCTGTTTTGGTGTTTGTCTTTACAGTCTGGGATAGACGTTGTGGGTTTTCAACCTCATGACTGTCAATGAAAGAAAGTCATTGGAGACTGAACCTGTAACATAGAACATATGGTAATAGAGAGAAAATGATTTACAATAGTGATTTCAAAAGATTTTACATGAAATAAGAAATCACTAATGTAGAAAGAAGTTTGATTTTGTTTTTCAATATGAATGAGTTTTTGATAAAACATTGATCACTTAGGGTAAAGTCTAAGTAATTCTCATTCATGTCAAAAGCTTACAAATATCTGCAACATAATGTTAACAACATATCATTGACCGATACTTGTCAAGTACTTTAGATACTAATTGTTATGTTGCATAATCAATATACCACTGCACATATAAAACAATATGATTGTGCTTAGTGATAAGATAGTTATTAATATGATGACTCTACTTATTCATATAAAATTATAACTTCTGTTAGAGTGCCATACCATGTCCTTGACGATTGCTTGAGCAGTATACTAGTTCATACCAACCTGAAGTGAGATTGTGAAGAAGAGATTGCATAGTCCAATAGATCTGCAGCTGCAAAGTCCATGAACTGTGGTGCATTGACTTCCTCTTTTGACTCACCAACCAGGAGTACACTTGTACACATCTTACTAGAGTACAATTCCAAGTGTAATGTGCAGCAGGTGCTTGATATGTTGTAATATTCTCAAGTCTCGTCACTGGTGCTATATGTTAGATACTGCTTCCTGATAATAACCTAGCACAATATACAAAATTACAATGATAACATTCCCAACTTGCAAACAGCCATATCCCTCAGATAAACCTTTGCTGTTATCTCCAAAGGTAACCAGGGGGCCAGCTTTCTCAATCCACATTTGATAGCAGGGCTCTATCTCCGGTCATATGTCTTGATGATCCACTGTCAAGAATCCACACTACCGGTTACACCTGTTTAATGCCCTGCACTACAAATGGATTAGACCTTCTTCGGAACCCAAACTTGGTTGGGCCCGGCATACTTGTAGAATTGTCCTTTGTCAGACAAAACAACATTTTTAATTTTAACGATCTCAACATTCTCAATGACTGAACATTTGACCTTGTAAACAGCCTTAACAAATTTCTGTTTAAGCTTAGGCACAAATGTCTCCTTTCTAGCCTTAGAAGGACTAGCAGTCTTAGACCTATCATGCTTCTTGTTATTCACATGCTGACGAGGAGTAGTCTTATCATTAGACACATACTTACCATTAAAATAAGCATACATCATATTAAAAGCACAAGACATACAATTAGCAACACCACATGCTTTATGAGAGTGATTAACAGCAGGCAATTTATGCATGGTAGACATGGCATTATTGTTATCCAACTCATGTGTGTCTGAGTTAGTCTCAGTTGCTTTCACAACTTTGACTGGAACTTTCGACTCACTTGACTTGGAAACAATCTTCTCATAAGCATGATCCTCAGCACGTATTTCTTCTTGAATAACAGAAGAGGTCGCATCAAATGGTTCAGCAATTGATGCTTTATAGAGGGGTTCATCAACACCCTTAAGCACATGTGGTACTTCCCTCCCTTTAGCACAGACATGGGGAGGGGAGTTTATGCCTAATTCTCCAATAGCAGCATTGTAATCATAACCTATTCCAGATGTTTGATTAACAGCTTGCTTACTGTAGAACTCTTTAGCCTTCGAACAAGAATTGAAGTAGGCTCTAACCTTAGTCTCAAGACCGGTGATCTTGTCTTTGAGAATAGTTTCAAGTTTTCTATAACAGTTAACTCTATTCTCTAGAAAAGATACCTGTTCTTTTAATTTGTCTTGATTAATGTGCACAAGTCTTAATTCATTGACCTCTTTCTCAAGGTCTGTGATCTGTAAACTTAACAGTTCATTATCACGACGTGCACAATCTAAGTTACCTCTTAGATGATAAACCATTTCAGCATCAGAAAGTTTTACCTCTATTCTTGACGATGAAGCTTTTCCATCAATAGCCATAAGAGCAAGATTTCCTTCATCTTCATCTTCACTGTCAGTATCATCCCAGCTTCTTCCCTTTGCCAGATAAGCCCTTTCAGAGTTCTTTCTTACTTGCTTTGGCTTCCTACATTCTGTGGCAAAGTGTCCCAACTCATTGCAGTTATAACATCTAATGGTGCCCCGATCAACCATCCCTGTTTGGTATCCACCACTGCTGGTGTTAGAGGATGAAGATCCACCTTTCTGGAATTTGTTGTAGTTGGACTTGTACTTCAGCTTGGGATTCCTCTTGAATCTGACATGGGAGAATCTCTTGACAATTTGGGCCATTGACTCGTCTTCCAATTGCTCCAGCTCTTCCAAGGAATAAAAATCATCACTTGATTGATTTGTAGTAGGAGGATCATATTCTGCTACTAACATATTTTCCTCAGCCTTGGAATACTGTACCATTCTCTCCAATTGTTGAGATTGCTGTTGTTGTTGACCTTCAGCTACAAGTGCAGTAGATGTGCTGACCATTCTATCCTTCCCGTAGACTTCCTTCTGTTGAATCTGCTCCAACTCATAGGTTTTTAACACTCCATAGAGCCTGTCCAAAGAAATCTCATTCAGATCTCTAGCTTCTCTAATGGCAGTGATTCTATGTTCAAGATGAGCTGGCAGTGTTAAAAGGAACTTTTTGTTGACCTCCCTGATTGAATAATACTTTCCATTGATGTTCAGGTTGTTGATCAACGCATTGTACCTCTCAAACACTTCAGTAATTCCTTCTCCTGGATTGGATTTGAAATGTTCATATTCAGAGGTTAGGATTTCCAACTTGTTCTCCCTAACTTCCTCTGTGCCTTCATTAATCACCTCAATAGTTTCCCACATGTGTTTGGAATTTTTACAGTTCATCACATGTCTGTTCATCAAGGGATCAAGGGAATCAATTAATATTAATTGAAGGCTGGCATCCAAGGAGGCTTCTTCCTTCTCAGCAGGAGTAAAATCTTCAGGCTCTTTTGGATAGGTTCTAGCTTCAGTAGTCACCACACCATCTATTATTACCTCCGGTTCAATAATCATCGGAGTTTTTATACCCTTCTTTAACAAGTTTGAATATTTGGGATTTGCAACTTGTAAAAATAATAGCATCTTCTTCTTCCACATGATATAATTCTCTTTATCAAATTGTGGAATTTTAACGGTTCCAACTTTATGTGAAGTCATTATGAATTTTTGAATGAATAAAAATTCAAGGAGTTGAAAAATCACAAAAGTCTAGGATCTTGATTTGTTCGTTAATCAGAAGGCTCTGATACCAATTGTTGGGTCCCAATGTGTTTGTAGAAGGGGGGTTGAATACAAACGTTACCAAATAATCGAATAAAATGCGGAATAAAAAATGTGAAACAAAATTCAAGTTAAATAAAAATATTATTAAACTTGAAATGTGTTACAACAACTGTATCGATTACAAGGTATTAATCTCAAATCAATTATCACAAATCTAGAATAAATTCTACATGAACTTTTTCTATTTTTGCAATAATTAGAATCAAATGCTAAACGCGATTTGAGATTAAGTTCTAGGGATTTTAATCCGCTAGATTGATATACAAGAACAAGATAAAGATTTCTAGTGGATTAGATTTAACATTACAATCTAGAAATTATGATCTTTGAAATAAGCAGATGAAAATAAAATGTTTTGCTGCGGCTGCTGTCTCTTGTTCTTGAATAATGATTGAGAATAATAAAGAAAAGTCTTCTGCTTCTTTTTAAATCAGCACAACAATAGAATTGAATTGGCATGACAATCCTATAGCTTGTATGACTTTCGGTAGGACAATTGAATGAACTAGCAAGACAATCTGAATGAACTAGCAAGACAATCAGAATGAACTAGCAAGACAATCAGAATGAACTAGCAAGACAATTACCCTCCTACAGTAACTTTCGGTATGACAATGGAGAATGGCCTAGCATGACAATCGGTATGACAATCCAGATTGTCATGCTAGTTCATTTCCATTTGTTTTGCTGATTTAAGCCTTGAATTTAATCCAATTAAGCTTCTGAAAATTCCTAAAATTCCTAGAATTAAATCAGAATTAATTAATCAATTAATTCAATTAATAAATAAATTATTCTTTGCAGATATAATTTATTTTCTTAATTAAATTAGATGACTCAATTAATTAATAGAGAATTAATTCTAGTCTTGAGCAGCAACCATTCTTCTGTAAATCTTCTGAAAATCACTGAAAATTATGAATCAATTCCACCACTTCAACGTTGACACTCGATGTATTGTCTGGTTCATGAGTGACTAACTTCCGTGACGTTTCTTCATGTCTTGACTCTGACACTTTGATTTTCTTCAGATTAAATCCTTGTAATTAATTGATACTCTGACGAGATCTCTGTCACTTGATTAAATCCACGATCTTGATTTATATCACTGAGGCATGATCAACTTCTTGAACTTCTTCCAGTGAATTAACTCCTCAAGTCTGTAGATGAACATTGTCTCTGAATCCTTTCACAGATATTACTTTGCGAGATCTCTCTAACGGTAGATCCACTATTTACTTATTACATTCTTATTTGAGTTGAGTTGAATCCTCGAATATACAAATAGGCTATGACATATGACTTACAATAATATATTGAGAAAGGTTAAGGGAACTTAAGTAATAAGATCCCGGGTATGATCCCTCAAACGATAAACGAAAATGAAAGTTAAGCGAACCGTATAACAGATCAGCGATCATTAGGCAAACAATTAGGAAGTTAATCAAAGAGATTAGTGGGGATGATGTCACCCAACCAATGAAAAGAGGACAAGGAGGGAAAGATGACATCATAGCATGACATAAGCATGACATGGGAAGGAAGGAAATGTGGTGGATTATTAACCACACAAAATCAGGGGCAAATAGGTAATTTACCAAAACAAAAACAAAACTACAACCAACCAAGCCAAATAATTCATTCTTCATCAAAACAAAAAAAAACCAAGGCATTATTTCTTCATTGCTCTCGGCTTTTACTATTGCAAAGGAAGAAGAAATTCAAAACTCAAGATCAAGGCTTCCTAAATTGGTAAGATAATTCCCTAATCATCCTTATGCATAGTTATGGCTATATCATGAGTTTAAGCACCCCATTAATTCTCAATCTTCTTCAATAAATCAATGAAGAAGACAATGAATAGTGACTTCAAGAATTTTAACTTGATTTTCTTGTTTTTCCTTTAAGATCCAAGCTTTCCTAAGACTCCTCAAGGCTTCTTAAGGCTTCCTAGCTACTCCCACCACTTCAAGGAAGGTATATCATCTCCAAACCCTAGATTCCTTTGTATTATAAGATGATTTTGATTATTATGGTGATGTAGTAGCTTAATGCTTGTGGTTTAGAGTGTGGGTTGGAGTGGTAGTGAAATGGAATGGTGAATCTTGTTGTTTTGGTTAAAAGAACTTAAGTATAGTTAAATTCAAGCTTAGGCATAAGTATAAATGTTAATATTGAATTGATTGGGGCTGTTATGATGTGATAAGGATGGACTTTGGTTGTATGAATGGATTTAGGTTGAATTGTGATGGTTTTTGAATGGTTTAAAATTTGGAAATCGCGTAAACATAGCCGTCGTAATGTCCGATTTACTTTAGACTGCTTTTGTTCATAACATTAGGACCCAAGAACCCCCTGCTAAATGTTTACCATTGCCATGTTTAGATAGCTCATGTTACGAGCTTCGTTTTGATATGTAGTTCGTTCGATTCCGATGCACGGTTTAGGAGAAACGACGTTTCAAGTAACGGTGTTTCGCGAACGAAACTTTTCCCCTCGCCTTACTTTGAAACATAGGTTAAAGACCAAAAAGGGTTAATTAATGTATGAAACATTTATGTAAGGTGTAATAGGCAGTTGGTAAGACACCCGTGAAGGAATAGCCTTAAAACTCGTAATGGTTAAATTATTAAAAATGGTGGAGCCGAGGGTACTCGAGTGACTTAAGAGAATCAATAAGCGCGAAAGCGAACGTTAGGACTCTAAATGGTTAAAGTCTAGTTTCTTAAGCGACCGGGGTTTAATTCCGACTTATGTTGTTGTTCATAGGTTATCGGACCCACCCTAAGCTTAGGTCTATCCGGGAGCACTCAGGCAAGTTTTCTACCCGTTATACTGTTGTTGTGATGTAAATATATGTATATGCATTATCTTGTGATAAGTGCATGATTGTTATTAGCAAATTTTGCGATATATTGGAGCATGCTGATATGGTATATATGCATGTCTGTTTCGTAATCTGGTTATCTCTCTGTTGATTTCAATGCTTATAGTTGCATAATACCTATGCTAGAAATAAGCAAGTAGTTGCGTATACCCTTAGTATAGGGGATAAAAGGTGAACATATTTCTAAACCGGGAGTCGATGTTCCCGAGTATAATATATATATTTTATATATATATGGTTATAGTATAGTTTTCAAAACTATTAATCGAATAAGGATTATTCGATAACTTTAACTTTATTTTATTTAATGAATATTATTTCGAATATTCATTCGAGGGCTTATGACTCAGTTTATTTTATTATTGAATATTACTTGAATATTCATCCAAGGACTTATGACTCCTTTTATTGTATTAATTGAATATTATTTTGAATATTCATCCGAGGGCTTATGACTCAGTTTATATTATTTAATGATTGTTAATTGGATAGTCATTTGAGGATGTATTGACTCCTTTATTTTATTTAATGAATATTATTTATAATATTCATTCGAGGTATTATGACTCCGCTTATTATTTAATAATATTCTTTATTTTATTAAAGAATAATGTTTCGATAATCAAACTTATTTTCGATTATTCAAATAAAGATAGTACTTTCATATAAGTATATCTTTGGTTATTTAATATCCATTTCAAGTATAAGTTTTAAAACTTCTACTTCGATTATTTTTTTATAAGGATTATCTTTATGAGAATATTATTTAAATAATAATATTCTGATATTTTCTAATATATCGGGACTGATTTATTTTAATAAATCAGCAGTACTCCAAACATTCTTAAAAATGTTTTCGAGTCTTCAAAATGATTTTTAAAGTTAGAGTGGACCCCAATACTCATTTTTATATTTAAGATCTTCCATTCAAAGGGGATTTAAATACTCGCTCAAAACCTGAGGGATCCAGCTCTGTGGTGCATTTTACATTCGCAACGTGGTTGCTGTTTTGAGAAAACAAATGAATTGATTACTTACCCAACGTTCGGGAAGTAAGCCCATCTAATTGAGTCGGCATAAGCGACAGGCCGGGGTACGGTCTATCAAAGTGTAAGTGGCTGGGTGGCAGTCCATCAACGCGTAAGAGGCCGGGTCGCGGTCCAGCACAAGGTCCTTATCTGGCCAGGGTGATGACCGGTGGGGGATTCATCCATCTACTAGTAGAAAAGGTTACTTATTGGTATCTTTGCCTGATCAGCAAGATATCAGGTTTATGGCAAAATATCTTTTCTTTCCAAATTCATTGGATATTGCAACTCTGTTCATACTTTACATGACAGAGGTTTTCAGGAAATGTATGAGAGATATATATAGGTGTATATATATATCGGGACTTAATGAAGTATCTCGTAACTTCATTTCATTCAATAATATTTCAAAGATTGAATCTATTCAAGTATTATCTTGTAGTCTCATCTATGTGATGAACTTTTGAACTAATTATAACTTGAACGGTGTTAGTTCAAGTGGTATTTGGAAAAGATATAAGTATATTGGAATATCTTGTAACTTCATCTTTTAAACTTATATCTAGTAAATGATTATCTTATGCATGACAAAGATTTTCAGAAAAACGTTGAGACAAGGTTAGATATATGAGATCACCTGGCAACGATATGTTTATACAGTTATACACTGGAACTCTGTGTGTATTATGCATGGAAGAGGACTTCCAATATTTTGAAAAGTATATATGTATATATATATACTCAATATTTTGCGACTTCATCGCATTAAGATATCAACTTGGTTCATTTCTTTTGACCAAGACTTTCATGAGTACTATGAGAAGGCTCATATATTGTTAATCATTATACATATTATTTCGGTGGGCTTGCTGCTCACCCTTGCTTTCTTCTTTCATCACACAACATCAGATAGACAAGATGAACAGGACCAAGCTCCCAATTCGCGAGCGGATAGGAAACGTTCCGCAGTTTCCTATAGGCGTTGATGTCGCTGTAGCTGAGGTAGGAACTACCAATAGGCTAGGCTTTCAACTTTTGATGTATCAGATTATGTATATTTATTAAAGGCAAAGAAATGTAAATTTATTCAGAAACCTTTTTAAGGTGTATTGGCATATAATTGTGGAATAAAATGACTTGTGATTATTTTTGGATATTCATCTCTGAGACTATAACTTGTGGTGTTTGTGTTTATTGTGGGGTCACAGTACAGAGTAGTTGATAATTTATTAAGATTGGGTGTTATTAAGGGAAATGGAACGCGTGACAACCCGGATCCCCGACCCCGGATTTGAGGGTGTTACAACAGGTATGCCCATGCATGGAATGCCTTTATTTGTGCTAATATTTTGTCTTCTTCGCATGCACATGACGTTACAGTTGAGAGAGCCAGGTTGGTGTGGGGGATTTTGAATGAGGAGTATTATGTGGACCTTGGTGAGTTTATCTACCAAGGGATTTTGAAGGTTTTGAGGGGGAGGACGCATAACAACATCCCTTATGCCTCTATTATCACGAAGCTGTGTAAGGCAGTTAGAGTCCACTGGCCTTCTTATGAGCAGCTGTAGATGCCGGCCGCTCTTATTGATTCATCGACGCTGAATGCGATGCAGGAGTGGACGGGTGGAGAGCCCGAGGAGCATGGGTTGGGATATCATCTTCCAGGAGGACGTCCAGTAGCTAGTTCTACGATGGATAGGCCTAGTCAGGCTCATGGCGAAGCAGGTTCTTCTAGAGCCCAGGGAGGTGATGGTTCAGGGATGGTTGATGCCCAGAACAGGAGGCTTTCTAGGAAGATGGATGCGATGTACGAGTCACAGAGTAGGTTTGCGCAGGAGCTCACCCTAGCACTTGGAACTGCTTTCAGAGGCCTTGGAGCTGACATCCAGTGGCCCATTTTTGGTGAGGACTCTGCTTATCGGCCTCCTGACACTCCACCCTCTGAGGGTGATGATGATTTCTATGAGTAGGTATACCCTGTGTTCCTTTCTATTACCTTCACTGTGGACAGTAAAGATTTTAAGTTTGGGGGTGGTAGTTAAGGAATATATTTGTGTGTGTGTCATGTAGTTGTATATTCATGATAATTTAGTTCATATAGTGCATATTTTTGCCATATAGTTTTTTTTCCATATAGTTTTTTTTATTTTATAGTTTTATTTATCATGTCATATAGCTCATGATCATATAGCTCATGCATATACCATGATCCCTTTGTGTTGCTTTACCAATTGATATGTGATATTGATGCGAGTGTAGTGATAACATTAAAGTGATGTTGAATCTTGTTAGGTTGACATGCATGCTAGAAACACTTGTAATTTCACTAAGTCTTAGAGTATGCTTAAGGACTAGATTGTTGTCATGGTTTGATGGTTTTTGAGGTTAATCTATTTCTTATGCTTAGAATGTATGATAGGCTCTTAATGATAAAAGGCCTGAACAGATAAAATTGGAGTAAAAATTGGAATTCATTGCTAGTCATGGCTAGGCGTCAAATGGCTAGTAGCTGGCTCGTATTGTATGCGAGTAGTCTAGGGTTGAGCAAGATGGTGCGAAATGCACTTGCTCAGAAATTGAAAAAAAAAAGAAAAATAGAAAAGAAAAAAAATATGGTTTAATACATAATTGATCACGAGTGAGCTATTTGGTATTCGAGTTATTAAGTTCTTAGGGGACTTTGTGCCTAGTGACCTAAGGCTTTTATAGTCTGGGATCCACTAACATAACGCTCGCTAAATGGATGCCATTGCATAAGTCTTTTGTGGACCTCACTCATTACACGATCAAATAAGCATTTGTTATTGTGTTGAATAAAAGCATGATTCTGTAATAAGCTCCAGTGATCTTGAAGTGTTATAAGTCATTTTGTGTCTAGAATATATTCTCCGTATAATCTTGTGATTGCCTTGAGGATAATTGAGTTATGATAATTGATCTAGTTTCGAAGCACATCTGTTAAGCATTCGCACACACCACGTTTCTAGTTGTATGTTAGCTTGCGTGATTTGATTGATCTTTAGTCGCCTAATTGCATTTGTTGAGATGTCATGTGTTGGTTGTTTAGTCATTGCGATGGGGATCGCTGCATTTCATGTAGTTTGCATTCATGCATGTTTTTATTTTGTTTTTGAGTCTATGACGCTTGAGGACAAGCATCGATTTAAGTTTGGGGATGTAATAAGTGGCATTTTATACCACTTAGAATGTTGTATAATGGCTTGAATTAATATCTTGAAATCAAGTATTTTGTGTATTTGATGCATTTTTCTAGTGTCTTTGCATTTCAGGGTATAACTTGTGTAATTAGGGAGATTTCTTCATAATAAACCTAGGGAAGTACTTGGAACCAGTTGCGGGGAGTTGTGCGAAGAATTCAGCAAAATCAGGAGCAAAAAGATGATTTTTCCAGAAGCTCTGCAGGCGCCCGCCTAGGATGTGCAGGCGACCGCCTGGAGATGCAGGCGCCCGTGTGGGAACTGAGGCGGCCGCCTGGGGTCGTAATTTTAGAATCTGGATTTTCTAATTTGAGTTCTACTGGGCTTCTGACGGTGCTGTTTCTTGTGGACTTCTATATAGGTAATCTTGGGAGACATTTCACAATAACAAGTATCAACAAGCAACAAGCAACAAGCAAGGAGCAAGGAGAGAAGATTAAGAAGACCGTTTTAGCATACTACAACGAAGAAGAGGAAGCATACGTTATCTTGTGATTCTTTTATTCGTTGTAATAGTGGATGCTAGTTTTCTTTACTTTGAACCTTAATACTCTTGTGACATACTCTGGTTTTATTAAGTATTTTTATTAGTTTATATCGTTGTGTGATTATCATGTCTTCATATGAACCCATGGTGACGATGAGTTCTATCATGGGCTAATCGTGATCATGGGGTCGTAGCGGATTTACTATGGATTTCTTTAGTTAATTATTTAATACCTTGGTATGTGATGATTATATGATATCTAGCATAGGTTGTGCTTATTCGTCTTATGTGCGTCGCGGACGTATAAGATAGCCTGTTAATCTCTTGTGAAGTGACAGTGAATCTTGAGGTTTAGAACTTGCCATGCTAGCATAGGTTCATGTATTTTATGCATGATTAGTGGGTAACTCTAACCGTTTTACTTTCCCTGTGTAATCATAATGAATAACTTGCGCTTAAAGCGTTATGTTGTCAAATTCTGTAGACATATAGGGTCTCAACATAATTGATGCCTATTCAACTTCTATATTAATTGTGGATGCTTGGTAGAATGGTATTTGTGCAACGAAAGTTGGCTTTTATCAGTTTCTTGTTGTTCGATTAATATCATCACCGTTACATGCTAATGGTAATAACATTAACTATTGAATGAAGTAGTAATGAAGTTATGATCTCATGTGTGTTTAATATTGTTAATTCAAGTGTTAATTTAAGTGTTTTATTCTCATAGTTAATAGTAGATAATAATTAGTTAATCAACCTTAAGTGTTATTGTCTTGACATTGAGAAATAATCATACATTGGTGAGTAAGTGTTAATTAAACATAATTAGTCAGAGTCTCTTTGAGAACGAACTAGAAATCATTTTATATTACTTGCGAACGCTTATACTTGCATGAATTATTAGCGCATGCTTTGTGCCTAACAACCATCCTGAGGCAACTTAAGACCGTCTAGGTCAAGATCACTGAATTTAAGCGACATCTCGGTCATGGCATGCTTAGGCACGTCTCCAACTATAATCATCACATCCATTGCATAGGCCTTTAGAGATTTATTTATTGTCCCAGTGGTTTTTGGACCTCTGACGATCATGTTGATCACTGGCCCTCGTCGCTATGAGTTACGATCTTGATCATTATCCCCATGATCATTGTCTTTCCTTTGGACTCCGCCATCTTCACCCTAGGTGAATCTACTATATTTTCCTCTTTGGATTAGATACTTGAGTTGTCTGCAATCGTCGGTATCATGACCAACACTTGTGTGGAACCTACAATACTGGCCCTCATCTCTCTTCTCGGGGTTTCCTCTTAGTGACTTCAGCTATATGAACTCATTTTCCTTCTCAATTTCCATCAGTATCTGGCTCCTCGGCACGTTCAACCTCGCATACTCATTGAATCTTGGTCCTTGATTCTTCTTGGAAATGGAATCAAAATCTTTTCCAGTTCCCGGATATTTGTCCTTGGCATCGTAATCTTGTTCCATTTTTTCTTCTTGTTGCCCGTGGGTTCACTACTTAAGATAAAGATAGTACAATTTGAAACAAAAAAAAAGATGCTTAAAACTAAAGTCTAAAAACAGAACATACTTGTTCAGTTGTTCTGCTCCGGTCCCAAAACCCCCAATATGGTCTTTATTATCAATACGGTTACTAGTTCTTCTAAGCGGCATGATGAGTTACAAGCTAATCAAATTGTTGAAATTGAACATTTAAAGGAAATAAAAGAGATTCAAACAGGTAAAGGTCTCAATCAAATTGGAACATTACAACGTCCCGGAGATACTAGATGGAGTTCATATTTCACTGCTATATGTAGTTTGATAAGAATGCTCCCTACTTTGATGTGCTTAAATCTCTTCGTCGACAAGGAAAACAAAAGCAAATGGTGACAATGGAACATCATTACCGAGTAGAAATCTTTACAGCTGCCATAGATCAACAATTACAGGAGCTAAACAATAGATTCAGTGAACAAATGACGGAGCTTCTCATTTTAAGTGAATCACTAAATCCTAGGGATGGTTACAGGTCTTTCAACATAGAGAACATTTACAAGTTAGCTCAAAAGTTTTATCCAGAAGATTTTTTGGGAGATGAAAAAATCCATCTACAGTGTGAACTATAACATTATGGGTTAGATGTTCCGGTTCATCCAGATTTGAAGAATCTGTCTACTCTTGGTGATTTATGTCATGGATTGGTAACCACAGGGAAAGCTGACATGTATCCATTAGTTGATAGACTATTAAGGCTTGTCTTGACTCTTCCAGCATCTACTGCAACATCTGAACGAGCTTTTTCTGCTATGAAAATTGTGAAAACAAGTCTTCGTAATCGAATGGAAGATGAATTTCTTAGGGATTATTTGAGTGTATATTGAAAAGGAGATTGCGAAGACCATTTCTGCCGAGGATGTAATAACCCCAAAATTTTTGAACTTTTAGTAACCCTTATGAATAGTGTTTTGCTGATTATGCTGAATAAGAAAACTTTCCATGCCACACTATGTAGGGGTTCTTCTATTGTTATTCTGAGATCTTATTAGTACTTTATATGGGATATAAGTGTATGTAAAGATCGTCAGAATCTAAATTCGAACACTTTGATTTTTCCCGAAAATCCACCAGATACAGAAAGAATTGAGTATAAGGTAACATGATAAAAAGGATTTGAATTCAAGGATTATAAGAGAGGATCATAAAAGGAATATAATATATTGAGAAAGGTTAAGGTAACCCAAGTAATAAGATCCCGGGTATGATCCCTCAAACGATAAACGAAAACAAAAGTTAAGCGAACCGTATAACAGATCAGCGGTCGTTAGGCAAGTAATTAGAAGCTAATCAAAGAGGTTAGTGGGGATGATGTCATCAAACCAATAAGAAGAGGACAAAGGTGGGAGGGTGACATCACTTGGTGACATAAGCATGACCAAAGCAAGTTTGTTGTTGGTTGAATTAGAGCCACACAAAAGTTACCATGGTAAAAGGTAATAAAACAAAACAAAACAAATCAAAATCAACCAACCAACAAATCATTTCACCAAAACACAAAGTTATTTCACCATTCTTCATCTTTGCTCTCGGCTTTCAAGGAAAAATCAAGGAAGAAAAATCCAAAGTCCAAGCTCCACTCAAGCATAAATTCCATGGTTTGTTTTATGGATTCTACATTTCATAACTTAGCTTGGGTATGATTTTAAGCTCTTGATTCAAATGGATTCATAGCTAATGAATTCACCAAAGATTAGGGTGAATAGTGTTTTCAAATTTTAACTTTGTGTTTCTTGATGTCATTTGCAAGATCAAGGTTATATAAGGATAGATCAAGGTTCTTTGAGGCTCCCTAGTAACTTTCCACCCTCCAAGAAAGGTATAAATCTTCACACCCTTTAGTAATAAGTTGAATGTTGAAGTTTGGAGATGGTTTGGATGGATGAGTAGTAATTTGAATGATAAGCATGATTCGAGCTTAATTGTTAAGTAGTTTAGTTGAATTTAGAGGTGTTAAAATATATGATTGGATTGAGATCCTTGAGCTTATTATGACTGAAATCAGTAGCATTGATGTGTATCTTGACTTGTTGTTGATTGTGAGTTGATTGTGAGATGATTTGGAGTGGTTTAAATTTGGGTAATCGCGTAAACATAGCAGTCGTAATGTCCGAGTTACTTTAGGCTATTTTTGTTCTTAACATTAGGACCCGTGAACTCACTGCTAGGTTTTGACCATTTCCATGATTAGATAGTTCATGTTACGAGCTTCATTTTGATATGTAGTTCGTTTGATTCCGATGTACGGTTTAGGAGAAACGACCGTTTTAAGTAACGGCGTTTTGCGAACGAACCATTATCCCTCGCCTTACTTTAAAACATAGGTTAAAGACCTTAAAGGACTAATTGGAGTATGAAACATTTATGTAAAGTGTATTAGGCAGTTGGTCAGGCACTCGCAAAAGAATCGCCTTAAAACCCCTAATGATTAATTTATTAAAAATGGTGGAGCGGAGGGTACTCGAGCGACTTAAGTGAATCGTTAAGCGTAAAAGCGAACGTAGGGTCTAATTGGTTAAAGTATAGATTCATAAGCGACTTTGGTTTAATTCCAACTTATATGTTGTTTATAGGTTACCAGACTCGTCCCAAGCCATTTGTAACCCCCAGTCGCTCAGGCAAGTTTTCTATCCGTTATACTGTTGTTGTGATGTATACATTTGTATATGCATTATCTTGTGATGGATGCATAATGGTTAATTAGCAAATTCTTGCGATATATTGTAGCATGTGATATGGTATATATGCATGCCTGTTTCGTATTCTTGATACATATATCTGTTGATTCAGTTGATAATACCTATGCTAGAGATAAGCGGTAATTTGCATATACCCTTAGTATAGGGGACCCATAGGTGAACTTTTTCTAAAACCGGGAGTCGAGGCTCCCGAGTATAATATATATATATATTTATATATATATATATATATGAATAGTTTTCAAAACTATGAATCGAATAAGGTTTATTCGATAACTTTATTTTGTTATTGAATATTATCTTGAATATTCATTCGAGGGCTTATGACCCCGTTTAATTATTATTGAATATTATTTTGAATATTCATTCGAGTGCTTATGACTCCGATTATTTACTAAATAATATTCTTTATTTTATTAAAGAATAATGTGTCGATAATCAAAGTTACTTTTGATTATTCAAATAAGGATATTACTTTCGTATAAGTACATCTTTGATTATTTAAGATTCATTTGAAGTATAAGTTTCACAACTTCTACTTCAATTATTTTTATACAGATTATTCTTTATGAGAATATTATTTAAATAATAATATTCAGATATTTTCTAATATATTGGGACTGATTTATTTATTAAATCAGCATTACTCCAAACATTCTTAAAAATGTTTTGCGAGTCTTCAAAATGATTTTAAAAGTTAGAGCGGATCCCAAAACTCATTTTTATATATTTAAGATCTTCCTTTCAAAGGATATTTAAATATTCGCTCAAAACCTGAGGGATCCGGCTCTGTGGTGTGTTTTATATTCACAACAAGGTTGCTATTTTGATAAAAGAGTTTTTGATTACTTACCCAATACTGGGGAAGTAAAATTCTTGGAACAAGTTAATCCATTAACATGCATCGCCTGGGAAATATCGGTGAGTTTTCCTTTCCAACTAGATATGACTTCTTGGTGGAGCCGTATGAACAAGTTTCTACTTGGGGAAAGTGGGGACGAGCTTTACGTTTCAGAGTCATGGATTTCATCTGAACTAGGAGTGGCGTAAGTGGTCGAGTGGCGCCGGCCCAGCCTTATTATATTGGCCCAAATGGCCTGGACGTTCCGCAAGACGGTACATTCCTTAGGAGTCCAGGGTTCGGTTGACAAGTAAATCCGACTGTTCTCCTCTACCTGTAGAAAATGGTGGGGTTGTACTACTACGACTGATCATCGTAAGTGGTCTTCTTGGCGCGACAAAACTCCCGTAATGAGTTTATCATCCAATTGGATATTTCTGCAACACTACCCAGAGCACTTCGATAGGAAGGCTACGGTTGGACGATTGTTGAGTGTTGGCAGGGTCAAGTTTTTAAAATGATGTTTGCATCAAATGAAGTATCTCGTAACTTCATTTTATTTTGATGATATTTTAAAGATTGATTCTATACAAGTTTTGTCTTGTAGCTTAATCTATGGGATGAACTATTTATACATTGAACGGTGGTAGTTCAAGTAGTATTCGGAAAAGATATAAGTATATTGGAGTATCTTGTAACTTCATCTTTTAAACTTATATCTAGTTAATGATTGTCTTATGAATGACAAAGGTTTCAGAAAAATGTTGAGACAAGGTTAGATATCTGAGATCACCTTGCAACGGTATTTTTGTACAGTTATAAACTGGAACTCTGTGTATATTATACATGTCAGAGGATTTCAAAGATTTTGAAAAGTATATATGTATATATATACTGAATATTTTGCGACTTGGTCGTGTTAAGATATCAGCTTGGTTCATTTTTTCGTGACCAAGACTTTCATGAGTACTTTGAGAATGCTCATATATTGTTAATTATTATGCATATTATTTCGGTGGGCTTGTTGCTCACCCTTGCTTTCTTCTTTCATCACACAACATCAGATAGACAAGATGAGCAAGACCAAGCTCCCAATTCGCGAGCGGATAGGAAACGTTCCACAGTTTCCTATAGGCATTGATGTCGCTGTAGCTGAGGTGGGAACTTCCAATAGGCTAGGCTTTCAACTTTTGGTGTACCAGACTTATGTATCTTGAGGTGTAATGGATTATTATGTGGAATAAAATGACTTGTGTTTTTTTGGTATTCATCTCTGAGACTATAACTTGTGGCGTGTGTGTATATTGTGGGGTCACAGTACGGAGTAGTTGATTATTTATTTAGATTGGGTGTTTTTAAGGGAAATGGAACTCGTGACAATCCGAATCCCCGACCCCGGATTTGGGGGTGTTACAGAAATGGTATCAGAGCCAAGCGTTATAAACCTCAGAGATGATGTGACGTTAAGATAATAAGTTCACTAAGATAATAAGAACTCTTGCCAAGTTCATAGTCGGACTACTTAAAGTAGCACTGACAGTTAAAACCCTTACGGGAACCCTTATAAATATCGTGATAGTAACATAGTTCGTTCTCGTATAGGGAAGCGGGGCACCGAACCCTGAGGTTCAGGAGCACCAGCATGAGGATGTTTTATTACATGTTAGAGATCAAATTGTGAATCCGATAGAGTACCCTAACGAGGGACCGGATGAGATTCATCTTGAGAATGTTGCGGTTGAGGATGTTATCCTAGAAGGGATTGTTGCTGAGGAGGATCTCATGGAGGATCCTGGCGAGAATGAAGAGAGGACCGCTGAGGAATTGATGACCGTAGTCAGGGCGACTACCAGAGCAAGAATGGCCGCGAGGGTGGCACTAGAGGATGAAGAGTTACCAAGGGCACAAAGGTTAATGAGGGCAGGAGGAGTGGGGCCTTCCACGACACAAATTACACCAGTATCAGACCCTCTTCTAGAGGTTCCTGAAGACATCCATGAGGTTCCACCAATTCCTGTTCCCTCCCCTGTACAGAGCCCAGCACCTACTGAGGAAATGCCACCTTTATCTCCTGCACCATTGTCACCTGATACCGTGCTAGGTTATCCATTTGGATCTCCTGGGTCTGCACCACCTACACCCCATGGACTGCTAGATGCAACCACTCAGGCTTCTCTTATCACCGATTATTATATGACTTTGGGTGGCCTGTCTGAGGCCCGTAATGTTAGGAGTGATCTGTTGGATCGACTTACTGCACCGAGGATTGAGGGCGGGGTACTCCCGGCAGGATTAGCTTATAGCATGGAAAGGATTGAGGCTACCACCCGTGTTACAGCTAGAGGCCATCTTGAGGGTCAGATTGATCCACCTCTACTTGCAACTATCTTAGACCTCATCACCGCTTTAATGGAGCAGGTTAGGGATGTCATGCATGCCCGCATTTCTTGATCCATAATAGTGTGCAGAGTCTGAGCAATCTGACAAGAATTTCATGTAGCACCGGTTTTGGAGGATTAGCCTAAGTTATGAATGAGTAGTTTTTAATGACTAGATGATTATATATGGTAGTACTTTTGGGATAGAAGTGATCATGCCAAATGATGTAATTCTCTTTCATGTGTTCAGTTGTTGTACCTCGAACAAATGGTTATGTATATATTTATTCCTTTCAGTTCAGATCAGTTTGTTTGTGATAAGTTCATATTGTTAATTGCACTATCAGCACTTAATAGTGTCATGAAGTTTATAGAACTTGAGAATTCATAATTTGCAATCATGCAAGGACGGAACGAGGGAAAGACTTAAGCAAAGTAAATAAGACAAATATCCAGAGATTCTCAAAAATTTTCCAAGCATTATGCCCCCATGAGGAATAAGATTAGGGGCAAACCTTGAATGTGATAATCAGGGAGGTCGTAATTAAGATATAAGGAACCCAGAATATAATGAAGTGGAAAATGAGGATTTTTATGGGGAGTAGGAAGAAATATTTAGACTGAGAAAACAGAAGTCGAGCAAGATAAGAAGAACCGGAATGGTACTCCTATTGGGCAATCCATGGACCTGCCTAAAACAAAACTTATACTTTTACCCCTAACCACCACCTTGAGGAAACAATGTGGTGTGAAATTCTTTCAGGACCTTTAAGTCGCTAAGCTCTAAGAGTTCCAAGGAAATAGCTGACCCAGTCGAAGAAAGAGCCTGGCTAAAGAAAATACAGGAATCATTTGAGATTCTAAATGATTGACGAATCATAAAAGACTGTTTCTGTCACTTACCCTCCTAAGAGAGAGACCACCCACTGGTGAAAGACCAAGAAAGGCACGGAGCAAGAGGTTATGATAAACTGATTAAAGTTCAGTCAATTGTTTTCGAGAAAGTAAATCCCAAGGTTAGGGAGATAGTGTAAAGGCTTTAAGAGCCAGAACAAAGGCGGACGAATATGATGAATTATGAATCTAAGATTGTAAAAGTTATAAAGATTCGTTTGGAGGACAAGAATCCCAGAATGACGTGATGTTTGCAGTAAATAATTAGTAGGTTCATGAAATGATCGTAAGAGAAAGGAAAATAAAAAGAAACTGAAGTGGAAAGGAATATAAAGGCAATAGAGTTTGAGGAATGATAAGGGAGTTGGGTATGAGGAAACCCTAAAGAATCATAGTAATAGAAATAGAAAAGTATGTAATTTTCAGGATGAGGATGATTCACCATGAGTTAAATTGATGGCTGAAGGCATAAGAGATACATATATTTTATCCCCTGTAAGTTGGGAGGATTCGTGGAAACCTTGAGATAGTTCGAAGGATAAATAATGAGACACGGATAGACTGAGGAGACAAGGAAGTAAGAAATTAGGAAAATTGGATGAAGGAGGTGACCTTCAAGAATGTGAAGTGTAAGACCGGTGGCTTGATATCCAGGAAGGGAGACGCCAGGTATGAGAGATATCCCAACATTGAGATGACTGTTGAGATAAACAACAAAAGTAAATACAGAATTATTAAGAAGAAGTTCACGTTGAACACGACCAATATCTTCCAGAACATCCTTGTTATCATTACCAAATTAGGCAAGAAAAGCGGATAACCGTTGTTATCTTTTGGAGGCCATATTGATTGACCTCATTTTGAATACGGATGTTATTGTGAAATTAGGCATATATTATCGAGGTGGGAAGGATTGAATAAGACACCCTTATCAGGGATATATGACTTGATTTATCCATGGAAGGATGCATGTACCTTTTAAAGGTGGAATTAAGGATAGAACATCGGTAACTTAAAATGAATCCTAGAGGAATGCATGAAGGTTGGCATTTCACACTTAATAGGGATAGTATGAGTTTTGACAGCATGAATTGGAAAAGATTAAGGTAATAACAACCTTTAAGTATCAGTGGGGAAATTTTTTCGGAAACATATAGACAATGGTTCTAGTATTAGTAAAGGGTATTTTGATATGCACTGTATCTAGGGAATACAGGAGGAACAATTCAAGGATAACCTTAGAGGTTTTACAAGGAGAAAGGTAATATTCAAAATTCTCAAGAATAAAAATGTTGATAAAGGAAATATGACGTAATTATAATGATGCCAAGTGGGGCACGTGTTAAACCATGAGAAAGTATGGATCGAACCAGTAAATGTCAAAATTGTTCAGGGCAATTAGGGCCTAAGATAAAAGATGTTCTAAGTATGATTGAGAGTCATTCGTGACAGTGATTAACCTCTAAAGACTGAGACAATAACTTATGGAAAAATGGTGATATTTTTTTTACTCATCAGATTTTAAGGAAAACATCTTCACAAAAGCAGTGATTGAAATAAGGTAGAAAATTTATTTGGAGGTGGTTAAAATGACATTGACTGTAAGGAAATTTTACTATCAGAAAAGGCCAAAGAGGTGGCCGGCACTTTAAATATAAGAGGATAATTATAGGCGCTCGTGTGAGAGGAATACAGTGATGATGGTTGAAGCCGGGAAGGTTGTATTACGGTTCGGAAGATTGACATTCCTTCTGATGACTGTGCAATACTCAACCGTAATAGTAGTTGGGTAAAGGTTTAATTCATGTAATCGCCATTGGCGGGCTATCTATGTTAGAAGGTCCTATCTTGAGAATAAGCCAGGACCATATTTTAAAAAGGACCAAACAAACCTTTGAGTTAAGTCTTCTATTGAAGGCATATGATTAAGAATGGTATTAACTTGCTATCGTTGCTTTGATTGAAACTCTTCTGCAATTTTATCTGCTTCATGTCATGAAAGTACGTCAGAATTTGGAGTGTTCTTCGTGAATTATGAATGGTGATTATGTTAACTCCTTAGAGGAATTCTATACGACATGTATGGACTCTGTATGGTTAGATATTAAGATTTCATAGAAAATAAATAACTACAATAGGTCAGCGATGGACCACAGTAATGCAGCAATGATTCTGCGAGTAATGAGTTGATTACAACCGTGAGAGTTGTATTGGAATGGATATTGAGATTGAGTACCACTAATCGGGTCGTGGTGGTGTATAAGTTGTCATTGATAGACTAATTAAGTAGATTATCAACCTATTGAATACTTATTCCTTCTTATCAATAGAGAGTCGTATTACTATACGAGGAAGGTTGCGATGCAAGCATAGAATTCTAGTAACAATGAGTATAAAATGAGATTCCAGATTCGATTTTCGATGTCGAGGGAGTTTCAAAGGTGATTGTGTATAAGCTCGAGGAAGAGCATGGGTCCATAGAAGGATGGACGGAATAGCAAAATATTTAGGCATGTGAAATATGATGCTATAATATTTCATGTTGATATAAATACAAATATGTTTTGTTCTCCTATAGCAAACCTCTATAGTTCAGGGGTAGATTCCAAGCCAGATATTTTATGGCAGTATATTTTATATATATACAATTCTCTTCAATCCATTCTTTTCTTTCCTTTTCATTTCATATAAGCTGAGAAGAACAACCCTTCCAGAAGGGGAGGTATTGCCGAATGACTATCTATCTGTGTGATAGAAGCCTAGTAGGATACCACATGTTGTTTAATTGCTTGTCAAGTACTAAAGGCTGGCCACCTTCTGTACTAACTATGCAATAGAACAAGTGTTCATGATCATAGTGATCTCTCAACAAATTCCTTTACTTCTATATGATGGATCAAGCTTTCGAAAATGGAAGCAGCTAAAGGAAGTAGTATCAGTACGGGGGTATTCCGATTCTAACGCGTTAGTGATACTAAGGTTGATGTGGTTATTAAAAGGTTATAGAACGCTAACGAGCAAAAGTATAACCAGTATAATATTAGGAACGGAAGGTAGTAGCGATTACGAACTGGAAAAGAATGGGTATTGAGAAGCAAAAGCTCTAATGCTAAAAGCTATAATGAGAGTTTGTGCAATAGACTTGAAAGAATTTAGAATGATCACTTAACGCGGATTGAGTTTTCTCACGATAATAGATCGTATGTCAGGTATTGAGATGTCGTCTTATGAGATCTTTAAGGGAAGACAATGCCGATCTCCCTTATGTTAGGATGATGTTGCAGAGCGCAAGATGCTCGGACCAGCAGTGGTCCAAAGGACCAAGGGTATGATAGATCTAATCAGAGGACGGCTGGTAGTAGCCCAAGATGGACATAAAAAGTATGTTGATTTGACACGAAAGGTCAAAGAATAGGAAATAGGGGACCTAGTAATGTTAAAGGTATCCCTTGGAAAGGATTGATGAGGTTCAAAAAGAAAGGAAAGCTAAGCCTACGAATTGTTGGACCCTTCGAGGTATTAAGACGTATTGGGAAGTTAGCATATGAGCTAGCCCTACCCCGAACATGTAGCAAGTTCATAACGTGTCCCACATATCAATGTTAAGGAAGTATAATTCGGATGCCAGACAAATAGGGGCATATGAGCGCATAGACATGCAACCAGACGTAACCTATATGGAGCAACCGGGAAAGGTTATAGATTGAAAAGAAGCAAGTGCTTGGGAGAAGGGCTATCAAACTAGTCAGAGCTTGATGGTAGAACCACAATGTGGGAAGATTGACTTGAGAGTTAGAAAGTGCAATGCTAAGAAAGTATCCCTACTCATTTTTTCCTGATTCCGGGACGGAATCCTTTTAAGGAGGGGAGACTGTAATAACCCCAAAAATTTTGAACTTTTAGTAACCCTTATGAATAGTGTTTTGCTGATTATGCTGAATAAGAAAACTTTCCATGCCACACTATGTAGGGGTTCTTCTATTGTTATTCTGAGATCTTATTAGTACTTTATATGGGATATAAGTGTATGTAAAGATCGTCGGAATCCAAATTCGAACACTTTGATTTTTCCCGAAAATCCACCAGATACAGAAAGAATTAAGTATAAGGTAACATGATAAAAAGGATTTGAATTCAAGGATTATAAGAGAGGATCATAAAAGGAATATAATATATTGAGAATGGTTAAGGAAACCCAAGTAATAAGATCCCGGGTATGATCCCTCAAACGATAAACGAAAACAAAAGTTAAGCGAACCGTATAATAGATCAGCGGTCGTTAGGCAAGTAATTAGAAGCTAATCAAAGAGGTTAGTGGGGATGATGTCATCAAACCAATAAGAAGAGGACAAAGGTGGGAGGGTGACATCACTTGGTGACATAAGCATGACCAAAGCAAGTGTGTTGTTGGTTGAATTAGAGCCACACAAAAGTTACCATGGTAAAAGGTAATAAAACAAAACAAAACAAATCAAAATCAACCAACCAACAAATCATTTCACCAAAACAAAAAGTTATATCACCATTCTTCATCTTTGCTCTCGGCTTTCAAGGAAAAATCAAGGAAGAAAAATCCAAAGTCCAAGCTCCACTCAAGCATAAATTCCATGGTTTGTTTTATGGATTCTACATTTCATAACTTAGCTTGGGTATGATTTTAATCTCTTGATTCAAATGGATTCATAGCTAATTAATTCACCAAAACTTAGGGTGAATAGTGTTTTCAAATTTTAACTTTGTGTTTCTTGATTTCATTTGCAAGATCAAGGTTATATAAGGATAGATCAAGGTTCTTTGAGGCTCCCTAGTAACTTTCCACCCTCCAAGAAAGGTATAAATCTTCACACCCTTTAGTAATAAGTTGAATGTTGAAGTTTGGAGATGGTTTGGATGGATGAGTAGTAATTTGAATGATAAGCATGATTCGAGCTTAATTGTTAAGTAGTTTAGTTGAATTTAGAGGTGTTATAATATATGATTGGATTGAGATCCTTGAGCTTATTATGACTTAAATCAGTAGCATTGATGTGTATCTTGTGTTGTTTTTGATTGTGAGTTGATTGTGAGATGATTTGGAGTGGTTTAAATTTGGGTAATCGCGTAAACATAGCCGTCGTAATGTTCGAGTTACTTTAGGCTGTTTTTGTTCTTAACATTAGGACCCGTGAACTCACTGCTAGGTTTTGACCATTGCCATGATTAGATAGTTCATGTTACGAGCTTCATTTTTATATGTAGTTCGTTTGATTCCGATGTACGGTTTAGGAGAAACGACCGTTTTAAGTAATGGCGTTTCGCGAACGAACCATTATCCCTCGCCTTACTTTAAAACATAGGTTAAGACCTTAAAGGACTAATTGGAGTATGAAACATTTATGTAAAGTGTATTAGGAAGTTGGTAAGGCACTCGCGAAGGAATCGCCTTAAAACCCCTAATGGTTAATTTATTAAAAATGGTGGAGCCGAGGGTACTCGAGCAACTTAAGTGAATCGTTAAGCGCAAAAGCGAACGTTAGGGTCTAATTGGTTAAAGTATAGATTCATTAGAGACTTTGGTTTAATTCCAACTTATATGTTGTTTATAAGTTACCAGACTCGTCCCAAGCCATTTGTAACCCCCAGTCGCTCAGGCAAGTTTTCTATCCGTTATACTGTTATTGTGATGTATACATTTGTATATGCATTATCTTGTGATGGATGCATAATGGTTAATTAGCAAATTCTTGCGATATATTGTAGCATGTGATATGGTATATATGCATGCCTGTTTCGTATTCTTGATACATATATCTATTGATTCAGTTGATAATACATATGCTAGAGATAAGCGGTAATTTGCATATACCCTTAGTATATGGGACCCAAAGGTGAACTTTTTCTAAAACCGGGAGTCGCGGCTCCCGAGTATAATATATATATATATTTATATATATATATGAATAGTTTTCAAAACTATGAATCGAATAAGGTTTATTCGATAACTTTACTTTATTATTGAATATTATCTTGAATATTCATTCGAGGGCTTATGACCCCGTTTAATTATTATTGAATATTATTTTGAATATTCATTCGAGGGTTTATGACTCCGATTATTTACTAAATAATATTCTTTATTTTATTAAAGAATAATGTGTCGATAATCAAAGTTACTTTTGATTATTCAAATAAGGATATTACTTTCGTATAAGTACATCTTTGATTATTTAAGATTCATTTCAAGTATAAGTTTTAAAACTTCTACTTCAATTATTTTTATAAAGATTATTCTTTATGGGAATATTATTTAAATAATAATATTCATATATTTTCTAATATATTGGGACTGATTTATTTATTAAATCAGCATTACTCCAAACATTCTTAAAAATGTTTTGCGAGTCTTCAATATGATTTTAAAAGCTAGAGCGGATCCCAAAACTCATTTTTATATATTTAAGATCTTCCTTTCAAAGGGGATTTAAATATTCGCTCAAAACCTGAGGGATCCGGCTCTGTGGTGTGTTTTATATTCGCAACAAGGTTGCTATTTTGATAAAAGAGTTTTTGATTACTTACCCAATACTCGGGAAGTAAAATTCTTGGAACAAGTTAATCCATTAACAGGCATCGCCTGGGAAATATCGGTGAGTTTTCCTTTCCAACTAGATACGACTTCTTGGTGGAGCCGTATCAACAAGTTTCTACTTGGGGAAAGTGGGGATGAGCTTTATGTTTTAGAGTCATGGATTTCATCTGAACTAGGAGTGGCGTAAGTGGTCGAGTGGCGCCGGCCCAGCCTTATTATATTGGCCCAAATGGCCTGAAAGTTCCTCAAAACGGTACATTCCTTAGGAGTCCAGGGTTCGGTTGACAAGTAAATCCGACTGTTCTCCTCTACATGTAGAAAATGGTGGGGTTGCACTACTACAACTGATCATCGTAAGTGGTCTTCCTGGCGCGACAAAACTCCCGTAATGAGTTAATCATCCAATTGGATATTTCTGCAACACTACCCAGAGCACTTCGATAGGAATGCTATGGTTGGGCGATTGTTGAGTGTTGGCAGGGTCAAGTTTTCAAAATGATGTTTGCATCAAATGAAGTATCTCGTAACTTCATTTTATTTTGATGATATTTTAAAGATTGATTCTATACAAGTTTTGTCTTGTAGCTTAATCTATGGGAGGAACTATTTATACATTGAACGGTGGTAGTTCAAGTAGTATTCGGAAAAGATATAAGTATATTGGAATATCTTGTAACTTCATCTTTTAAACTTATATCTAGTTAATGATTGTCTTATGAATGACAATGGTTTCAGAAAAATGTTGAGACAAGGTTAGATATATGAGATCACCTTGCAACGGTATTTTTCTACATTTATAAACTGGAACTCTGTGTATATTATACATGTTAGAGGATTTCAAAGATTGTGAAAAGTATATATATATATACTGAATATTTTGCGACTTGGTCGCGTTAAGATATCAGCTTGGTTCATTTCTTCGTGACCAAGACTTTCATGAGTACTATGAGAATGCTCATATATTGTTAATTATTATGCATATTATTTCGGTGGGCTTGTTGCTCACCCTTGCTTTCTTCTTTCATCACACAACATCAGATAGACAAGATGAGCAGGACCAAGCTCCCAATTCGCGAGCGGATAGGAAACGTTCCGCAGTTTCCTATAGACATTGATGTCGCTGTAGCTGAGGTAGGAACTACCAATAGGCTAGGCTTTCAACTTTTGATGTACCAGACTTATGTATCTTAATGAATTGTAATAATGGCAAAGAAATGTAAATTTATTCAGAACCTTCTTGAGGTGTAATGGCTTATTATGTGGAATAAAATGACTTGTGTTTTTTTGGTATTCATCTCTGAGACTATAACTTGTGGCGTGTGTGTATATTGTGGGGTCACAGTACGGAGTAGTGTATTGTTTATTTAGATTGGGTGTTATTAAGGGAAATGGAACTCGTGACAATCCGAATCCCCGACCCCGGATTTGGGGGTGTTACAGAGGAGATCATTGATTCTTTTTATTTGATCAAAGAAAGGCGTGCACATCTCAAATAAATCGATATATTTTCTACTTTTATTTATTTTGGCCCCCCCATGTTAGATTCTTGGTTCCGCCCCTGCTACTTATAACTATCTTCTTCATGCTTCCCTCCACCTTGATATACTTTCCAGCTCTCCCATAGAGTTATAGCATTCTTTCAGGTGTCCACTTGGCCAATGACATCTTAAAAAGCTCATTCTTAGTTCCTTATTGCAGGACTATAATAATTACTTCATCACCTATATTCGGGACCTTCAAGGCCTTTTTCGCGAATCGGTTCAGATATTCTCGCAAGGATTCCATTGTCCATAGTTTGAGATTTATAAGAGAAGCTGAACTCTTCTCGTGCACTCTCCTACTAACGAATTTATTGATAAAAGGTTGACTGAGATCTTTGAAGAATCCAACCGAGTTGGGGTAAACGGTTGTAATACCTTGGGTCATGCCAGATAGAGTTTGGGGAATGCCTGAGACTTAATAGCGTCATTCACGGGCTGCATCAATAGGGGGTTGGAGAACATCCTGACATGATTTACGGCGGTGTCGCATGTACCATCATATGCCTTGATGGTTGGCATCTTGAACTTTCTTGAGATGCAGGAGCTTATAATATCATCAGTTAATGGGGGTTTTAGTCATCGGGATCTCCTATGGACATCAAGTCAATTGGATCGGCCATTGGGATTGTAAGCCTTTTTCTTGGTGTTGGACTTTCTAGGTCTATGACAGGAGAAAAATCCCTTGGCTTGGATGTATGATGGGGTCTTGGCGTCTGGTGCATCTCCATGTCATGCTTTTTGTTAAATCTCGGCTTTATGAGCCTTGATCCTCTCTTGTATATCTCGGGGAATCATCCATTGGGCTCCACAAGGATATTGATAGCCCCTTGGTTAAGCCTCCTTGGGGCAGTCTCCTTCTCTGATGAACTGTAATCTCTATCAAAGTAAGGTGCAGAGAAGTTTTGATCTCCGGGGATAGGGGCTAAGACACAAATGTTTTAGGCCATCCACCATGTCCTTCTCCTTGGTGTGAGAGCCCACTTCTTCCAACCTTAGGGTACAATAGTATCCCATATGGAGGATTGGATGTTTCCGAAATTACAATAGTAGAAAACTCATGCCCAGTGGGTTGAGAATTTAGCGATGCTTATAGCGGTTGGAATTGGGGATTCATCCCTACGAGAGGAACTAGAATTGGGGGATTCGTCCCTATCAATTGTTCGTTCCATATAATATGGACATCTCCTTCCACATACGGAGGTTTAAGGCCTCAAATATAGATACATTCACCTCCTTATAGTGGAGAACTTACGTCCCACTCACGGGATCCCGTCCCTCAAATTATTGTTCTGAGAGAGTTCGACCCTCGAACTGAGGCATATGTGGGCTACCTTTCAACAATGGTGGTTGAGAGATTCAGTTCTTTATTAGGAGAACTGAGAACTTGAGCCGTGGTTAATGGATTTTAATCGCTTCGTGATTACAAATCTTGTCGTAGTTTCCGGATGTGTGCTTCATTAGCAAGGATCCTCTAATTGATGGTTTGGGAGTCCCTTCACATCTTTGAGGCTAAAAACGCCTTTTGACAACATGTTCTTTTACTTGACCGTCCTTCATGAGGTGATCTTTTCAGCAGGTGAACGATCATTATTCTCAGTATGTGGACCGGAAAAATCGTTGCTTCTTTTATTAATGGGGCTCAGCCTTCATAAATATGGGGAATCGTTTATGTGTGATTGATTATCGAGCCTGATTCCCCAAACTTTTGGATATATCTACATCTCATAAGAGTGGGTCAGTGGTGGTTGTAATCACAGCCGTAGACATCTGAAATCCAGGTGCGCGGGGCGTTAATAGGAGCATGATCCATCTGCAATTGTGATTCCGCTCCTTGTATTTCATTAGGTGGGGGATTTGTCCCTTAAGATGATGGTTAGGATGCATGGACCTTCGTTCCTGAAAGTTCATCCCCTTGAGTGTTGAAGGTGAAACATGATGAATCTTGAGTGCTCCGTATCTTTTTCATTATTGTTTTCTTCTTCCCACAGACGGCGCCAAATGTTATAAATAAAAAACTAATTTATATTTATTACGCATATATAATTCTAGGGCTCGTGAGCTCAAGGCCTTTAATGGGTGCACTTTTGTTTCGTGGCTTAAAACTGCCTTCACAAGATGCTAAAGTATCTCTATGTATTTAGAGAATCAAGCCAAAACGTAGTTCTGAATGATGGGTAAGACCCTTTATATAGATGTTGGATGTCCATGAATTGAACTAGGGTTAGAAGACTTGATGGGCAAGTCTCAGACTTTGGATAGACTTTGGAGTCCTAAAATAAAGGAATCAGACTCTTTGTCGGTTTAGGTGCCCTCAAGGCTATCTTCCATAGAGTTATATCACCCCTTATTTAATGAGTTATTAATCCTTCTATTTATTAATTATGAAATTAATAAATAATCAAGATTTTGGGCCTCATTAATCGGGCTTCGTTATTGGACCCTATCAAGTCTAATTAATTTAACATTAATTATATTTCTAGGCTAATTTTAGGCCCATATCAAACATATTTTCTTAATTTTTTTTAACAATTTTCTATATAAAAAGGAGAATTTGGAAAGAGAAAAATAAAGAAGTTTTCTTAAATAAACAGGCTCTTATTGTGTCCAATAGATTTATAATAGGTAAGTATTGACAATAAAGAGCAACTAATTTAAGTTAAATTATTAAAATATATCAAAACATTGTTATAAATTAAAAATCTGTAATATCTAAAATAAATATAAATTTTAAAGAAAGTACTAAAATGTAAATAAATAAATTAACACGAAAACAGAAAAGTGTAACATATTTATACATGAGATATAATAACCATAATATAAACACTATAAAATAAATATAAAAAAACCTTAAAAATATATTATATATTACTTGACATGTTTAAAAATGTATTTTAACCAATATAATTTAAAAAGATATAACTAAGAGAAAATATTTACTTGTGAAGATAAATTCTACTACACTATTTTTCCACGTAGACATGTTATAAAAAAAATTTAAAAGGTGATTTTAAATTTTTAATTACGAATTTCACTACATATATACTTTCAATATTATTTTTAAAGGCAAATTAATTAGAAAGATACTGGGAACATAGACCGGATAAAATCCCATTACAAACTAGATGCCTGACTAGAGGGCTGGGGCACAAAAGATTCCGTAAGAGGAAACTAAAACCTAGAAGCCAACTGGACTAATACTAGAGCTATAACATACTACTAAATAAAGCCCAGAACAAACTCAAAATTAGACCTCACAATACTGGTATACCATACGTGAACACAGTACGAAACGATACGAATAATTAGTATTTGAGTTTAAAAATTTAATACACGAATACGAAAGTACACGAACACGAAAAAATACGAATATAATTAGTGTCGGGTTTGGGTTTCCAATATAGGTACATGACACGAAACGAAAGTATACGAAATAAATAAATAATTAAAATTTTAAAAATATATAATATACATATATATATGCTAAATACCAAATATGAATTTTACCTATTCTAAATAACATATATATAATTGTAAATACTAAAATATATTTTATTGTTCCTTGAATACGTGAGTGAGAACTTCACCATTTAATTATCTATTGCATTTTTAATAATTAATATTTTTCATATATAATATATGTACTTTAGTGTACAAAAGCGGGTAAATACGAATATATTAGTTCCAGGTTAGTGTCACCAAATTAGTACAAGAATGTAAATCCAGATCGAGTTCACGTTCAAGATTTGATACACTAAAATACTAAAATACGAAAATACACCAAATGTTTTGTCCGCGCAATGGAAAGTTGCCTGGTCTACTCAAAACCCTAAGACTCGCAAACTGAGACAATGACATTTCAAGGCATATCATTCGTTTGTGAGACATAACTTTGTGCTAAAAAATTAAAAATAATTTAACAAACATAAGGTAAATTTATACAAAAAGTAGTTAGATTTATTGAAATTAATATTTTACAAAAATGTAGTTGTAAATAAGTTAAAAATATATATTTTATAAAATATAATTTATTAAAATATAAATAAGAGAAAATGATATTATAAACATGCAATTTGTTTTACTATACTTGGTAAAATAATTATCACCACATAGACATATTATCAAAAAAAACTTTTAAGGTGATTTTGAATTTTTTGTTACAAATTTTACTATACAAATGTTTCGAATGTTTATGCTAAAAATATTAACACAAATCAACAAATATAATGTAAAATTATACAAAAAGTAGATATTTAGATTTATTAAAGTTAATATTTTGCAAAAATATAGTTGTGAATAAGTTTAAAAAAATTTTACTAAAATAAACTGAAAATTTATTGTATATAGTATAAAAAATTACAAACTTGGTTGATTTCAAAATTCCAAAAACATAAAAAAAAACATCAAAATCACATTCTAAAATTAAATAAAATTAAAAAATAATAATAATAATATTAAATAAAATTATATATATAGAGTTAGACTCAAATGAGAACTAGTTCTCGGACAACCATTATGTTATGTAATTATGTTCTATATGTTCTGCAAATTTTTTTCCCTTTTTTGTGGAGTTTTATAAAAAATTCTCATAAATATATTTTAGTTTTACATAACACGTCAAAATTTTAATAAATATTGTCATGATTACTAAAAAACACTAAATATAAAATTATAGTATGTTATGTGATTTATGCATAACATATGTTTATGTTCTCCGGTGTTCTCTAATTAAGCACGAATTGTTTTTAATATTATATAATTTTTAAATTTAATTTGACGTGAAAATTTTAAGTTCAAAAATTTATTTATTTGAATTTTTAATGACATGATTTGATAATAACTTTAAATATACACATGTAAAAGTTAGTGATATTTTAGTTTAAAAAAAATAGTTTTATTTATAATTATAGGTGTGTTAATGAAATATAAATATGTTTTATTAAAATGTAATTCACATCTATACTAATTATCTTTAATTTGGTATACCAACAAAATCCAACTAATTATATTCGTATTATTTTAGCTTAATTTGTTTAAGCCATGATCAATTTTAAAAAAATTTATGTACTAATGGTAAAAGCAATTATGTACAAATGGTAAAAAAATTATATTAACCTAGATAAATGTACATACTATTATAGCTGGTCTAATTATTTTTTTTCTTAATTTTGATTTATCATAAATCAATTGTATAATTGTTTTAGTCCGGATGAATAACATATATTGATTTATTTTATTCCGACGCAATTTTAGTGAGTAAGGAACCCTCTCTATTTTTATTTTATTAAAATAATATGGATATCCTTAATTATGTAAACCCAGACATTGTACAAGCAGATCTACTATCAACTTTTTAATATTTTGGCTGTTGTGGTCGGATCCTAATATCTCACTCTACTAAGTCTACATTGTATCCACCTAAGAATTAGGTAAACTTTAAATTTATTTTAACACGAATCAACAATGTAAGAATTATCTTTAGTTTGAATTTAATTTTAGTTTTAGCGTAGGTCAGTAATACATATTACTAATTACATTTAATTTGTTTTTTTAATTTAAATCGAATAGATAATATATTTTATTTTAGCGTGATGACATTATATCGACCAATGTATTATGTTTCAAATTTTATTTTTGTTTTAGCCCGGTTCATGAAATATTTTTTTAGCCAAATCGATAATATTTATTATTTTAATTTAGCATTAGCTAGCAAATCTTGGTTTTAGCATCATGCCAGTTATATTAACCAAATCAAGTTAATTACATTAGTTTTTGTTTAATTTTATTTTAGTCCAGGGTAATATAATTTTATTTTACACAGAATATATAATATATATAATTTTGTTTTAGCCGGATGACATTTTATCAGCCAAACAAATTTACTTTCAATTTTTTTATTTTGTTTTAGCTCATTTATTATTTTATTTTAACTTGATGACGTTATATCGATCAAATGAATTTCTTTTGAAATTTTTATTAGTCTATATTATTTTATTAGTTGGAGGCTGCAAATTCAACAAACTATATGTAGTTTATTTTTATTTTTTTATTTAAGATTGGATTAACAGTATATTTTATTAGCTCAGCCGGTGAATATTATATATTATTTTGTTGAAATCAAGACCATTCGACATATTATAATTCTATTTATATTTATCTAATTCTATTGTGAATATTAATCAATTTATAAGAGTGTTTTATTTTAAATATTACTATAAATACGATGACCAAAATAATCACCAACCAAATTTTTATTATTTCATTTTTAATATAATAGTGTGTATATATATATATATATATATTACTACCATTAAAAGTAAGTAAAATCAAATTATAATACTAAATTAACAAACCTATCAATTTTTAAAAGAAAATTTAAAATTATAAAAATATTATATAAATATTTATTAATCATCCTGCACGTGTATTAAGCTAGTATTTATAATATTCAAAAAAATTGTCTAGTGTGTGCCATAAACACACTCTAACCATGATTATCTATTAAGTTGGCTAATTTTATTGGTGCATATTTTTGTACATACAGGGGGTTCACTATAATTATTATGAAGGAACAAATCAAAATTGGTCACCTATTTCCTTAGTGTGTTCCCATAGGCACACCACATAAAAATCGATTTTTTCAAAATGATCTTCTTTTGGACATCATTGATCTGATCCAAAGAGCAGCTGTAAAACTCAATTCAAATTCAAATCTCAAAATGCTTGATGTTGCAGCTGCTGAGAAGGAATTGGATGATAAATGGAGGAAGAAATTTAGAAGAAATTTGGTCAGATATAGAAACCAGACAAGACTTTTCATCACCAATCTTAAGTCAAACAAATCTCAGTGCATCAAAAGAGTCTAGGCAACTTGGAAAAAGGCCAAACTTCATGCATCAAATCTCCAAAAGCTAATATGATTTTGAAGCCTAAAAGGAACTATCCAAAGTCATCAGACAAGAACCCTTGGATCTCATGTTTGAGACTCCAAAATCAGATGAACAGAAGTTGTTGGCAAGGTCCATAACATTTTACAAAGATCCATCCGATTCAGTACAAAAGAAGAGAATTGCCAAAATTTACAGGAATGGAAAAGAGATTTATGTGGTGGCTGGTCACCATCAGTTTGTAGCAGCAAAAAGGGAATAAAAAGAAAGAATTAAGCAAGAAAAGAGGCAAGCTGCTATAGATGCTAAGAAGCTCAAACAGAAGAAGGAGCAAGCTGTTATAGTAGCTAAGCTTCAAGCTGTAAAAGCTACAACTGGAATCTCTGAAAAACCAACTATGAAAACTGAAACTCGGGATCAAAAAGTGCAGAATGAACCTCAACAGACAAAGGAACCAAGATACAAGCAAAGAATCAAGAGAAAATTGGACTTCAGTGAAGAGGAACTGGAAGACTACATTCCCAAACAGTCTACAACTTCAACTCAAACATCCAAGCCCTCAGTGGCACATGAGGAATTCAAGATGGATCCAACAAAGAATTTTCGTGGTGAGCCTATAATTCCCAAGGATGAGCCAATAGACTGGGAAAGTATGCCAATTCCTGAACTCAATTTACCTATCTTCAACAAGCCAATTAAAATAAAGACTAGAGCAATCAAGAGGGATTGATCCTCAGAACCAACACCATAACCAAATCTAAACCTTCAGTCAACAAGGGAGATCTTTTATATATCTATGACATCAAGGAGTTTTCAGATATAAACCTCTATTTGGATGAATTGGAAGAAGTAAGAGGGATTGATGCTTATAGAAATCTTCCTGAAAGACTAGTGTTTAAGTACAAGGGAGGGAAAGAAATCATATGGCCACTTCACAGGATTCTTCAAGAAAGCCAATATGTACTGATAAAGGTCTTATCATCCTTCAATAAAAACTTTGGTTTCAATGTAACTGCAAGAAAATTGGTCCTAAAGAAGATAGAAGATCTAAGGAGTGATAAGGCCCAGAATGCACTTTCAAGAACTCTAACAATCCCATTCACGGGAAGAAGAGTGCATTTGAGGCCTTATTGGCTGATGAAATTCATGGACAACAAGGGTGTTAGAAGATTCTTCAGACTGGATGACCAATTGAGTATTTCTAGCAATGAGACTCTATTGGAAATGAAAGAAAAGTTGGATCTATCTGAAGCTGATGAACTTGAATTCCATAGACAACTTCAGAATCAAATAGAAGAGAATGACATGAAGCTTGAGAAGAAATCCAGACAATCAAGGAAATAGAAATCATCTGCTCAGACTAGAGGAGCACCTTGATAATGGTTGTGAAAACTCATTGTACACTTTGATTTATTCAATTTTCAATAAACTTTGTAGCACTTATCAATTTTATCTACTATCTTTTAATCTGTATATTTAGGGTATTTTGTTATCATCAAGTTTCTCTTAATCTACGGCTACAATTCCAGTAGACATAAATTGGGGGAGATTGTTAGGATGTTGTGAACTTGATGATGTTGGATTTTTAACGCAGCGGGGTCATGGCAAAACACTTTTACACTTACAAAATCCAAATAAAAGCATATAAATCGTGAATAAAAATTCGAGGGATCGAATGTAACCTTTTAAAATAATTCGGAGACAACGATCAGAGATCCTTAGCAGTTGTTCCTCAAGTGTGAAGCACTCCACCGGTATCCACCAAGAAAACGATGTTAAGGAGGAGGAAGGAGGTGGAGAGAATTGGGTTTTCCAAACTTTTTGGGTTTTCGGGTTTGATGTGGGTTAGAATAAAATAGGGTCGATAATAGTGTATTTATAGGCAAAATTTTCAGCTGAAATTTTCCCATAAATATTATTATTATTATCCCATTTATTATTCTCATTAATAATTAAAACACCTTTTAATCATTAATCCTTTTTCTAAACACTTTAGAAATAATTCTCTCTCTTGATTTAATTTCCAAAAATTAAATCCTTTAATTAATAATATTAAGAACTTTTCTTAATTAATTTATGATCAATTAAATCTCATTTAATCAATTATTAAATTTGCCAGTTAATTATTTATTTCACAAATAAATAATTATTTAGCCATTATTAATTAATTTCCTCCACCATTAAATCATTCTCTTTTTATGGTGTGACCCTGTAGGTTCAATATCAAGCCGGTAGTAGAAATAAATAATAATAAAACTATTTTATCATTATTTATATAAATTCTCTAATTTATTAAATATGATTAATTAATTAATCACATTTATTCTACATCGTGAGGGATACTTCTCAGCATATCGCGACTATCCGGATAATATGAATTCACTGCTTAGAATACCAAGAACCTATTCAGTGAATAGTTACCGTACAATAAACTCCTTCTACCCTACAATGTCCCGATTAAATACAAGACATGGATCTCGTGTCAAGCCTATCTAATTCAATCACTTGCTTACCATTTACTATGCGTAGTTCTATGCAAATTAGAAACTCCTTTCTAATTTCATTCACTCTGGCCAGAGATTCCTGAACTAGCATAAGTGGATCAGCCTTGAACATTCGCTTCCTTCACTGGAAGGGGTAGATCCTTTATTGATCATACACTATCTTCGTGTACAAATTCCTATACCCAGAAGAGCCCTAATAATTGTCCCTGGAGACTAAGAACTAAACCAAATCATAGTTCTGTGTACACAAGATTACTATGATGACCTCAAGTCTAAGGATACTTGTACAACTATTACTAAGCGAACAACTGCTGATACGTGAGTGAACTCCATCAGTTGTTCAGCTGGGCGAGTCATGTTCAATGAACTTATTCTGTAATAAGCACCTACATACTAGCTATAGTGTCACCACACAAATGTCTATGAGAACAGACATTCTTCATAATGAAGCAAGCATAGTATGTACCGATCTTTGTGGATTATTAATTACCAGTTAGTAATCCTACGACCAGGAACTATTTAAGTTCAGAGTTATCATCTTTTTTAGGTCTCACTATTATGATCTCATCATAATCCATAAAAAGCTTTACTCTAAACTATGGTATATCTTATTTAAACACTTAAATAGATAAAGCCCGTAATAAAAGCAAAACAAGTCTTTATTAATATCAATGAAATCAAAACAGATTACATAAAAGTTATTCCTAAATCCTAATACATGATTGGACTTAGGACATGTTCCTTTCAATCTCCCACTTGTACTAAAGCCAATCACTCTGGTATCTAATACCCATCTTGTCTTTATGACGATCAAAGTGACTTGCATAAAGTAGCTTTGTGAGTGGGTTTGCTATGTTGTTATGTGTGTCAACTCTAATTCAATACAATACAAGAAATGTTACCGCGCTCCCACTAACCCTTTTGTAGATGCATGGTTCATCTACGTTTTTGATAAAATCAAACTCTTTGATTGTCTCATCAAAACGAATGTTCCATCTTTCGAGAAGCTTGCTTTAAACCACATATGGTTCGCAGTAGCTTACACACTAGGTTTTCATTTCCCTTGGAAAGAAAACCATCTGGCCATCTGCCAGATTTCATAGTTGTAGTAAGCAGCATTCGCAAGCAAAATCCGAACTGATTTTAAAAGGGCTACAGGTAAAAGGTTTCATCAAAGTCAATCCATTGCCTTTGTTTGAATCCTTTTCCCAAAAGCCTGGCCTTAAGGTCTCCACCTGGCCATCTGCTCTAATCAATCTTTTGTATACCATATACATAGATTCCATTCCGGATTTCATGGCACTATGCCATTTCCCTGAGTCAACACTACTCATAGCCTCATTATAGGTCACAGGGTCGTCATCATCAATGATCGACAACTCATTGTCATTCTCAATGACAAGGCCATAATACCTCTCAAGTTAGCGAGACACTCTCCCTGATCTATGAATGGGCTGTTCCACAAAAGGTTGTTCAGTCAGAACAGGTGTTTCCACTTGATCCGTAGTAGTTTGTGCTTCTTGAACTTCATCAAGTTCAATTTTGCTCCCACTGTTTCCTTCAAGGATAAACTCCTTTTCCAAGAAGGTAGCATGTCTGGAGACAGACACCCGATGATCGGTGCAAAAGTAATACCCTAAAGTCTCTTTAGGACATCCCACAAAACTACATTTTACGGATCGATATTCCAGCTTATCTGGGTCAACTTACTTGACATAAGCTGGACATCCCCAAATCTTAACGTGTTTAAGACTCGGTTTCCTTTCTTTCCATATCTCATACGAAGTTTGAGGAACAGATTTTGGAAGGCACCTTATTCAGTAAATATGCTGAGGTTTCCAATGCATAACCCTATAGGAATACTGGAAGATTTGCATAGCTCATCATGGACCGAACTATGTCTAACAAAGTTCGATTTCTCCTTTCAGATACCAATCTGGAGGCGTCCACTGGGAGACTATACCATTTACTTTGAGATAATCTAGAAACACTCCATTAAAGTATTCACCACCTCGATCTGATCGAAGAGTTATAATACTATGTTTGGTTGTTTCTCCACTTCATACTTATATTCTTTGAACTTTTCAAAGGCCTCAGACTTGTGTTTCATCAAACACATATCCGAATCCAGATCTATCATCTATGAAAGTAATGAAGTATGAAAATCCACCCATGGCTTGCGTAGACATTGGTCCACATACATCTGTGTGTACCATTCCTAGCAAATCTGCAGCCCTCTCTCCATGTCCACTAAATGGAGACTACAGTGCCACTATGAAGTGAGATTTTCATCATCCCTTTTCTTTTATAAGTTTGTTCAATCTGAAGTAAATTATGTCACATTTATACAGACCATTATTTAAAGTACCACGTCCATAAAGAATATTATCTCTAAGAATAGAACATTCATTATTCTCAATAATAAATGAAAATCCAGCCAAGTCTAACATGGGAATAATATTCCTCACAATCGAGGGAACAAAATAACAATTATTTCAAACAATAGTCTTGCCCGTAGGCATATGTAAATGAAATGATTCTACATCTTCAGCAGCAACTCTTGCTCCATTTCCCATCAGTAGAATCACCTCCTCTTCTTCAAGAGTCCTACTTCTCCTTGGTCCCTGCAACAAATTGCAGATATGAGAACCACAGGCGGTATCGAATACCCAAGTAGAAATGACATATTCGCTTCCATCATGAACATACCTGAATCAGAAGCGGTAGTCTCACTACCCTTCTTCTTCAATTCTGCAAGGTAAACCTTGCAGTTCCTCTTCCAGTGCCCCACCTTGTTACAGTGAAAGCAAACAACTTTGCTCTTGGGGTCTTCAGCTTTTGGTGGAACCGGCGTTTTCTCACCTACTTTCTTCTTCTTGGAAGAGTTCCTCTTCCTTTTTTTAGGATTTGAACCTTCACCAATTAGAAGAACAGAACTCTTCTTAGGGGAAAATTCGATTCCGCAGTCTTCAACATGTTATGGAGTTCAGGCAGGCTGACATCCAACTTATTCATGTGAAAGTTCACAACAAACTGCGAGAACGAACTCGGAAGCGACTGCAAGACCAAGTCTTGGCTCAACTCCCCATCCATGGCAAAACCAAGTTGTCCAAAACGTTCAATTAAATTGATCATCTTAAGTACATGGTCATTCACAAATGATCCCTCCCTACAACCGAACAGCTCCTTCGATATCTCATATCGAGCTGTCCTCCCCGCCATATCATACAACTCTTGTAGATGCATGAGGATAGTGTGAGCATCCATATGCTCATGTTGCTTCTGTAGCTCAATGTTCATGGAAGCTAGCATGATGCATTGAGCAACATTTGCATCATCTATCCACTTATGATACACAACATGTTCATCATTATGTGCATCACTAGCAGGTTCAGTAGGCTTAGGTGAGTCAATCACGTATTCCAGCTTCTCAATCCTGAGAACAATTCTCAAGTTTCGAAGCAAGTCAGCATAATTAGGACCAGTCAATTTATGAGCATCTAGTATGCTCCTGAGTGATAGTGTAGAAGACATAATGTATATTGTAAATCTGTAAATGATAAACACATAACAACACTTAGCAAATATTCGATTTTATTTTAAAACACTATATGAATCGGGTCTTTATTCATAAGTGGCTCCCACTAGTTTTCCTAATTTATTCAACCCCCTACGTGAAAAAATTAAGCATTCATAATGCTAGTGGGAATAGGGATCCTACATTCCATTACACGACCCCGGCTGTAGCACGAACCGCCATGTAATGTTCAATAGGCAGACAACTCTTGTCAATTACATCTCATGTTATTCCCTAATCAAACTTTAGCCTCTTGAATAATTGAGTCTCGGCTGTAGCACGACAAACTCAATATTCTAAGTCAAGTCTAACCCAACATTCCGTACAGTTGAATCAGTCCCCAAAGGCCCACGGCTGTAGCACGTACCGACCTTTAGATTCTTATTCAATGTACACATCTCTATGTAATAGACAAGTATTTCTTATTTCGAAATCAAAGCCCTCGGCTGTAGCACGAACCGACAATGATTCAAAAATAAGAACTACTTTTCTATCATGTTGGAAGGCTATGACCGACACAAGCCCGTTGTGTCATTGGCCAATTACTACTTGATATTATTTAATTTTAGAGGGATTATATTACGTTAATTTCATAATCATATTATAAAGAAATTCTTCCTTTTAAATTAAATATTTCAAATCAATAATCAATAATCAGATGATTCCCATATCGGGTGGAGCATTGTCAAAAGGCGTCACTTAATAACCCTTTCTTACAGATAGAAATCTGTTGTTGACAGAATCATCCTTTCTCTCATATCGAAAATTCATATTCAATTACGTGTTTCACAACCACAAGAATCTCATGATTGTATTCATAATATTTTTATTAAGGTTATGAAACTATTTCACTATACTAGGTTGTTTAACAAGCACCTTATGTTCATTTAAGTTCACGTAAATCTATCATCGCATGATAAACTAAGTATATATCACATATATCAACATGAATAAACATCAAGGTAGGCATGTTACATCATCTAGCACATTAGTCTAAGCATTATACATCTCTATGTATCACATGAAGCATTTAAAAACAATTAAAAACAGTCAAAAAACAGCTTTAAAACACTTCATGGAAATATAAACAGTTCAAAACTTTTATATAAACTAAAATTGATCACTCCATTAGATCCGTCTCGGAAAAACGAATCCACCGGTATATTGCACGCCTAAAACGGAGTTACGAAACTCCCAGAAAATCAATTTTAAAATCAACAGACGGGCTGTAACGCATTACAGGAACGTGTTACAAGCCTGTAACGCATTCCGGTAATGCGTTACACCCCTTTTAAGCCATTAAAGGGTGTAACGCATTCCGTGAATGCGCCACAGGTGTGTAACGCATTCCCGGAATGCGTGACACACCTTTTTTTTTTTTGCAGCCGCCTGACAGTTTTCTTCGAACTCCGCGCCTGACAGCTGTTCCTCGTCTTCCGTGCATCACAGAATAAGCAGACAACAACACAAAATACAGCAGAACAGATATATACATATACTTACAAATAATATATATATATAATTAATTACGAATTATTAATGATACAACTTCAAAAATTCATAATAAAAAATCTATACATCATAAAATTATAAAAAAAATACCCAGACGATCTACAACACTTGTAGAACCCAGATCAACATTCAAAATTATTCTGAGAAACGATTTCTTATCAGAAAAAATTAATCCATGATATAACTTGTAAAAATCATAATTAATTCATACAAGCACATAAAATTCTGAAATTTTTACCACAGATCTATATGCATACAACCTATGCTCTGATACCATTGTTGGATTTTTAACGCAGCGGGGTCATGGCAAAACACTTTTACACATACAAAATCCAAATAAAAGTATATAAATCGTGAATAAAAATTCGAGGGATCGAATCTAACCTTTTAAAATAATTCGGAGACAACGATCAGAGATCCTTAGCAGTTGCTCCTCAAGTGTGAAGCACTCCACCGGTATCCACCAAGAAAATGATGTTAAGGAGGAGGAAGGAGGTGGAGAGAATTGGGTTTTCCAAACTTTTTGGGTTTTCAGGTTTGATGTGGGTTAGAATAAAATAGGGTCTATAATAGTGTATTTATAGGCAAAATTTTCAGCTGAAATTTTCCCATAAATATTATTATTATTATCCCATTTATTATTCTCATTAATAATTAAAACACCTTTTAATCATTAATCCTTTTTCTAAACACTTTAGAAATAATTCTCTCTCTTGATTTAATTTCCAAAAATTAAATCCTTTAATTAATAATATTAAGAACTTTTCTTAATTAATTTATAATCAATTAAATCTTATTTAATCAATTATTAAATTTGCCAATTAATTATTTATTTCACAAATAAATAATTATTTAGCCATTATTAATTAATTCTTCCACCATTAAATCATTCTCTTTTTATGGTGTGACCCTGTAGGTTCAATATTAAGCCAGTAGTAGAAATAAATAATAATAAAACTATTTTATCATTATTTATGTTAGGTCACACACACACTGTAGAGGGGGTGAATACAGTGTATAGTACACTCAAATCGAACTTTAAGAACTTAAGTAACAGAAAACAAACTTTATTGAAACAATAAACTCTGTTACAGTATGGAACTGTTACCTCTCAGTGATGAACAAATATCACGAGAGCTGCTAGGGTTACAATGAATAATCTTCACTAATAATGATAACACTTATAGTGTAAACCCTATATCTGTGTTTATATACTACACAGTTATAAGATAATCGCTAATTGATATGGAATATAATTTTGCTTCCTAAAATATATCAATCAGATATCTTTGCTTCCAAGTATTCCATTCTTTACGGAATTCCTTCTTCATGCATATCTCTTCTTATGTTTATCTTGATCTTCTTTCCTTTAATCAGCTACTGTCCTTATCTGATTGTCCTTCAGCACTTAAGTTCTGATATCTATCTTCTGATGATTATCTCCTGATAACATACGTACTGATATCCTTAAGTCCTGACTTCCAGTATAAGTACTGATCAACAGTTAAGTACTGATTTATCATGTTCAAGTAAGATCTGAAAGCTAAACATAAAACATATTAGCCATGACATTATCAAATATATCTAACAATCTCCCCCAACTTGTAAATTAACATAATATACAAGTTTAACAGATATTTGATGATGTCAAAAACATTAAGTACAAATGCATGAGAATTAGACTAGATAACTACAACTTACAGTCCTTAAAGCTTTTACCAATTTCAACTTCTGATAACAACTTCAGTCTGTATAAATATCAGAATTTAAGCAGTTGTAGATCTTCGACTTGGCTTCATCATTTTCTGATCTCTCTGATGTCAGGAGTTGTTCTGAGATAGTTCTTCAACAAACATGTCTCAGCATATCTTAGTTCATCAATCATTCTCCTTTTGACATCTTTAAGCTCTGCAGTATCTTCACCAGTTTGAAAGATTGCAGCTCTGAGATCATTGATCTTTGCTTTTCTCAACTCCTGATCTAGTCTTATGACATAATCTTTGTCAGACTCCAGATTGAATTCAAGTCCCTTAATACCAAGATATGTTCTGATCTGTGCAGTATTAGGCTTCATATCAACAATATCACCATTGTGATCTCTGTACTTTGGAACATATATGCTGTCAGACTTAACAGAATAAAGCCTTTTCTCTCTCTGAATCTGTTCTTTTAAGTAGTTTGCAGCAGTCTCTGTTATTCTGTCATCCACTTGAAGTAAGAAAAGTACATGCTCCAATTCTTCAAAATACTTCAATGGAATGGCATTTTGTCTTATATGATAAACCCTACCATCTGTCATGAAATACAACATGATGTATTCTTTCAAGTAGGTATGGTAAACCATCTGTACAGATTCTAGTTGATTCAATCTCTCAGGAGTTGCTCCAATACCTGGTTCACTCAAGGAAGTTGGATCATTGGTAGTGTTGTGTACTCTTCTTTCATCAGCACTTCCCAATCCAGTTTTATCTCTAGCTTCCTTTCCAGTAACTACTCTTGCTTCAAAACCACTTGCAGTAGTCTTCAAAGATTGAGTCTGTTTTTGCTTTAGTGAATCCTGGTAAGAGTGTCTTTGATCTATTTTCTGATATCAAGTTAACTTGAGCTCTGTCAGAGGTTACTTGCTTCTTCTGAATATCAGAACTTACAATTTCTTGACTCTGAACAACTTGAGCCATGCCAGAGGTTGTTTTAAGAACTTTTTTTGAAGTCAGAGCAAGATCATCCTTTTCATCAGTAATTTCTTCTTCCTCAGGAAGTACATAAACCTTGATAGGTTCACCAACCTTTTCTTTACCCTTGGATCTTGGATCTATTTGTGGTTGTGATCTAGCCAACGTTGCTTCAGTATGTGTCCTTTCTTTGATCACAATGCCTTTGAGTTTTGGAAGTGAATTTTTACCAGAAGCTTCAGATTTAGATGTGACTTTCTCTGATTTAAGTCTAGCTTCTTCTTCCTTTAAACTTTCCAAGTCCATTCCTGGATTTTCTTGAAGAAATAACTGTCTTGACATTTTCTCATCAAGATCTAGAAGTTCATCAGAACTTATCCTTTTACCAGCAGCAGAACTTATTCTTTTCCCAGTATCAGAACTTGTCCTGTGACTAGCTTGTCTTGATGTAAACCTTCTACCTTGACTATGACCGCTACCCATTCCAGAGTATCCTTGATCATCATTTCCATCATCCTTTCCTTGCAGTGTCTTGTTAGTGTTGCATTTGGACTTAATTACCTTCTCCCCCTTTTTGGCATCAGCGGGTAGTAAAAGAGAGATAAGTAATTCCACTGAGGATTGGATTTCAGTAAGTTGCGATTGCTGAGAAGCTTGATTTGTCAGAATGTCATCAATCTGAGCTTGTTGTTTCTCTTGAGTTTTCTCAATATAAGCAATACTGTCAATGATAGGTTGAAAGAACTTTTTCTTATCAATTTTCCAAACTTGTTCTTGTTTGATAAAGTTCTCCTGAATCTTGTGTAGCTCTGCATGAGTAGTTGAATGAAAACCTTGTAGATGTTTAATACTCAATGCAGTGACTCTAAGCTGGGTTTTTAAATCATCAGAATTTAACATTTCATCAGCTTTAGTCAAGTGCTCAGTAAGATGTATTGCAGTTGGAACAAATGAAACTGAGTTCCATTCCTTAGTCCACTCCTGACCTGCAGGAGTTTCACTCCAAGGTACTGGTGCATCCCCGGTAACAAACTTCTTTACCAGTTCAGACTTAGGAAGAGTCTGTTGAGGAGTATGTCCTGAAGGACCTGCTTCATCAGCATCTACAGTTGGAGCAGCATCACCAGTATCTCCAGCATTTGCAGCATCAGAACTTAAAGAATCAGTATCTTCTGATAAGACAACAATGTGAGTAGCAATGGAGGCTTCAGCATCCTCTAATTGCTGATCTGATACTAAGTTCTGATCAACAGCCATATCCTGATGCTCACCTAAAGTCTGATCATCAGCATCTTGATGCAGAGAAGGTATTGTTGATAACTCTGGAGTTTGAACAACATCAGTAACAGGTGTTGTGGAAGGATTATTTGCTGTTGGAGCTTCTAAGAGAAATACTTCAGACACAACCAAGTGTTAAACATCCATATCAGCACTTGTGCCTGGATCAACAAGAGACACAGATGGTGAGTTAGCCTTGTCAGATACAGCTTCCTGAGATGGAGTTGATGGAGAAGAAGTGACTGGAGCAAATTCCTTGTCTTGTGAGATCAGAGATTCCTGATCCCCTTCCTTAGCTGCTTCCTCTTCATCATCTGAAACTGGCCTTTGTGCCCTCTGTTTCTTGTACTTCCTTGTTGATTTGGATTCCTTGGGAGTTTCAGGAAGTGTCATTCGTCTAAGCCTCTTGAGAAGCCTAGAACCCCCAATTTCAGAATCCTTCTGAGAAATCTCTTTCTCAGCTTCAGATACAACAGGTTCTCTAGCAGGAACCGGTTCCTCAGAATCAGATTTATCGCTCAATGCAATCCTCCTTCTCTCTTGAGATGTTTGAGGAACATTCTTTGTCCTCTTTTGCTTGGAAGATGAAGATTTCACAGTAGGTGCTGAAGATGAAGGTCGAGCAGTCTGTGAAGTGGAGAGATAGGATTTGAGATATGTTCTGAGGGTAGGTTGAGTAGAATGAGAGGTAGGTACTGAGGTTGATGGATTTTGGGTGGTTGGAGTTGGTTGGACATCAGAGTAAACAGATCTATAAGTATCAGGATCAGCATTTACCAGGATCTGTTTTACAGACTTAGGAATCTGTAATGGTCTAACCACTTTTTTCTTAGTATCAGCATTTACCAGGTCATTAAAGTATCATTTTGCAACCTTAAAAGGTGGGGTTTGAGTGCTGACTAAATGAGGTTCATCAGTACAATAAGTGTAAATAAGTTGACAGAATCTAGCAAAATAAACAACATCTCGATCCTCTGTCATCCTATCCCCAATAAAACCAATTATTCCAGTTGCAAAATCAAAATGAGTTTGATGAATAATAGCATACCCTATGTGCTGACTCAGAATTGGGATAACATCAAAATTTGAACATTTGTTCCCAAAAGCTTTGGTGATGCAATCAAAGAAGAAACTCCATTCTCTTCTGATATTAGCCCGTTTCAACTGTCTAAGTTTCGTCAGACTCTTTTCATATCCCAATTCAGCCATTAACTCCCGAAGGGCTGAGTCCTCTGGAATTGAGAAAGTACAATCTTCTGGAAGATGTAAAGCCCTGCGTACTGTATCAGGAGTGACTACAAAGGATGAATCACCCACTTGGAAGATAATACTGGGAGTTCCACGTTTACCACCATCATCAAAAAGTCCAGTCCTCCAAAACCTCAGAACTTGTTGGCTTGAAAAGAATTCAGGCTGTGTTAATGCATACCCAACCTCACTATGTGCAAGAAGATCTTGCACAAAGTGCAATTCAGATGGAGCTTCAGTGTGATCAAGAACTGCAGCATAGTTGTTGGGGACAAACTTAGCTCCATCAATGATTAAATCCTTTGGTGCCATGTGGAAAAAAATGAGATTCAAGTATGCCTGTTAGGTGTTTGAGATAATGTCTGTATGAAAAACCAACGTGAGAAATAAAGAGAAAGAGAGTAAAAGTAAGGAGAGAGATAAAATATGAAGAAAATAAAAGATTAAAGATTATACTCTGAACAAAATATTACCGTAGGACACCTGTCAGACATGCAGTAATAACGGACAGTTACTAGGCTCGAGAAAACAGGCATTACTTACCCATTTGCCTAGTTTCAAGGAAAAACCGTTCCATTTATCAAGAGAAATAGTTTTAATTCAAAATTTAAACCGTTATCACTGATTGAATTATTTTTCACTGCATCATTAATATTCTGAAAATACATCACATGAAAATGACCAAGATAAATTAGATAAGTAAGTGCTGAAAATGAATCAGAACTTAATATAAAACAAAATTTATATGGTCATCAGAATATCAATCAGGATTTATCAACACAAGATAAAATAACTCAGAGACAAAATCTTGAAGTAAAAACAACTTTCATTAATATATCAAGACAATACATTTATGAAATGGAAATTACATCAATACTTATACAAGATTTTCCCTAAGCTTCTAAACCTAACATCAACAGCCTTAGCCCTAGCTAAGAAGCCTGACAAAGCTGATGATGAAGAAAAACAGGAAGAAGACGAGATTAAGTCATCTTCTTCTTCCTACTCTCGACAAACATAATGGCGAGTCTGATGATTCGCTCTTGCTGGCGGAGAGCTTCCAGCCTTTCCTCCTCCAATCGCTCCAGATGGCGATGGTAGTCCATATAGAAGAACAGAAGGTGTGTCAGTACCTCATGTGGGACAGAGTCCCATATCTCCTCAGGAATGGCTGTGACATGCCATTCCTGCTGCCACTCGGCACAGCTTAGCTCCATAATAAAGTTTTAGTAGTTCAAAAACATGTTGTATCTGACCATTGTGTTTTTGAAAGAAGAATTATGAAGATAAGTGTGTGAGAAGAATTTGATGGAAAGACTGATGTGAAGTGGCTGCTTATATAGACAAGAGAATGCCAGGAGACGCAAAGAAATTGAATGCTGACAGATAGAATTAATTCTACCTCGTCTCCCTAGACTTTTAAAAAGAATAACATTTATTGGAAAGAGGAATCATGGTTTAAACCGCACAAGAAACAAGAAATAGTGGACTGTTCAAGTATGAATACCATTAATCCTAATCATAGTGACTATTAATCTTCCACTTCAACATATTCTAGTTCGAACTGAGACTGTTATCAAATTTTATTCACAGATAAGCCAAGTAAAGGATTAGACTGAGAAATCAGAACTTAGACCTATACCAGAATTTAACAGTCATCAGAACATAATTTCTTAACTCGAAAAAGGAATGCCCATCTTAGTAAATCCTCATACAAGTTCGGAGTTATAGACTTCAGAACTTAATCATCAGAACGTGTAACTAGAACTTGTCCTCAGAATTTGTGCAATAATGACACAATGACTGTTTATCTAAAATAACATAGACCACCACAGAAATTTTCATCATTCAGATGGAGTGATTAGTGTGTGCATTAAGCTAAATAACAGACAAAGAGTAAAGTCTGATTCACTTCAGTACATCTTAGAAATAAGGCATAACTAAAATTTTGCTAAAGGGCTGTCATTGTCCTGAAACCTACTGATGAATGAGTTCATGCTTGAGTTCACCTCAACTGTTTTGTGCTAATTTTATGCATCTTTTGAAATTCTATTTTACAGTGGCTTCTCAGTGTAAGTGAGTCACGACTGTTTATCAGAATTTATGCTATTATCAGAGTATTTCTCCAGTAATCATAGAGTGTGAAAAGTCACCAAGAAAAGATTTTGCTTTCCTAATGCATATCTACTTAATACCAGCAATGCACTTGGGTCGTCCCTTCCACATTTTTACTCTAGATCTCAAAGGAGTACCTGATTTTATTCTTTGATCTTTTTGCTTTTTCTTTTGATAAGGGAGGTTTATCAGCACTTAGTACATTCAGCAGTTTTACTAGTATCAGAACTTAACAGATGAGTAGCATTATTCTAATTTGTGACTTAGTAATAAGATATACAAAGTAAACTTAACTAAGCTCAATTATCAGAATTTGCTACTGTCATAGGGTTTCCACTGAAATAATTACTTCTTACATGGAATCATTTGTTTATTGAAGACTACTAGGTCAGTATCTAGCACAGTTATCCTCATAGGATTGAATAGTTACTTGAACAGACATATCACTTATCAGAGTTTAGAAACATATATCAGACAACAGTCAGTACTTAAAGACATTTATCAATTAAGCACAGAATACACAATGAGATTAATTCTGTAAATACTGAGCATAAAGTCTGATAACACAGAATAAGACTAAGCAGATTTAGAGAAAGAACCTGAAACCATTCCAAGTTCATTTACCAATCTTGTAAAAGTAGCTTCACACAGTGGTTTTGTGAAGATATCTGCTAGTTGTTGATCTGTGGGAACAAAATGCAATTCCACTGTACCTTCATCCACATGTTCCCTGATGAAGTGGTACCTGATGCTGATGTGTTTTGTCATTGAGTGTTGAACTGGATTACCTGTCATAGCAATAGCACTTTGATTATCACAGTAAATAGGGATTTTGAAATATGTTAACCCATAATCCAGTAACTGATTCTTCATCCAAAGAATCTGTGCACAACAGCTTCCTGTAGCAATATACTCTGCTTCTGCAGTTGATGTAGAAATTGACTTTTGTTTCTTGCTGTACCAAGAAACCAATCTGCCTCCAAGAAATTGGCAGCTTTCACTTGTGCTTTTCCTGTCAATTTTGCAACCTGCAAAATCTGCATCTGAGTAACCTATTAGTTTAAAATCTGATTCTCTAGGATACCATAATCCCAGAGCAGCTGTTCCTTTAAGATACTTAAAGATTCTTTTTACAGTTGTTAAGTGAGGTTCTCTTGGATCTGCTTGAAATCTTGCACAAAGACAGGTAGCATACATGATATCAGGTCTACTAGCAGTTAGATAGAGTAGAGAGCCAATCATACCTCTGTAGTCAGTAATATCTACTGATTTACCGGTATCCTTATCCAGTTTTGTCGCAGTGGCCATTGGAGTGGATGCACTTGAACAATCTTACATTCCAAATTTCTTCAGCAAGTTTCTGGTGTACTTGGTTTGACAAATAAAAGTGCCTTCCTCATTCTGCTTGACTTGAAGGCCCAGAAAATAGCTAAGTTCCCCCATCATACTCATCTGATATCTTGACTGCATTAGTTTGACAAACTTTTTGCAAAGTTTGTCATTTGTAGATCCAAAAATGATATCATCAACATAAATCTGGACCAAAAGTAAGTCCTTTCCATGGTTGAGGTAGAACAGTGTTTTGTCTATTGTCCCTCTGTTGAATCCACTTTCCAGAAGAAACTGAGCTAAAGTCTCATACCATGCTCTAGGAGCTTGCTTAAGTCCATAAAGTGCTTTATCAAGTCTGTAGACATAATCTGGATGTTTGGTATCTACAAAACCTGGAGGTTGTTCAACATATACCTCCTCCTCCAATTCTCCATTGAGAAAAGCACTTTTCACATCCATTTGAAAGACAGTAAACTTTTTGTGAGCAGCATAAGCCAAGAATATCCTTATGGCTTCTAACCTAGCAACTGGTGCAAATGTTTCATCATAATCAATTCCCTCATGTTGAGAATATCCTTTTGCAACCAGCCTTGCCTTATTTCTTGTAATTATGCCATCACTGTCAGTTTTATTTCTGAATACCCACTTTGTACCAACAACAGATCTATTCTTTGGTCTTGGCACTAGGGTTCAGACTTTGTTTCTTTCAAATTCATTCAACTCTTCCTGCATTGCTTGCACCCAATCAGCATCTTGAAGAGCTTCTTCCACTTTCTTTGGCTCAGTCTGAGAGAGAAAAGAATTGTAAAGACATTCATTTGAAGTACCTATTCTAGTTCTGACACCTGCATCCGGATTTCCAATTATCAAATCAGGTGTATGTGATTTTGTCCACTTCCTTGCAGATGGAAGGTTTTCTCTAGAACTGGATGCTCCCCCATGATCCATGCTATTTTCATTTTCATTTTCTGATGCTCCCCTGAAACTATGCTCTCTAAGTTGGATTCTTCAGTATTTAGATTTTCAGCACTATCAGAACTTGGCTTATCAGAACTTGACGAATCAGAACTTGAAGAGCCAGATGCATGTTCTGATGTTTCTTGAGATGTGGTAGGATCTTGAGTATGCTCCCCCTGCATAGGTGCATCTTCCTTTGACGTAGTCTCCACAGTTTCAATAATATCAGAGTTTAATCCATCAGAGTTTACAGTATCAGGACTTAGACTGTCAGGATTTTCTGTATCAGAATTTGAGTCTTCATTTTCAAATCTCAGCTGATCATGGTCAATGAAATCTTCAAGACCAGTAATCTTTTTGTCATCAAAAGAGACATTGATAGATTCCATGACCACTTTTGTTATCAAATTATAGACTCTAAAGGCTTTTGTGGAAAGTGGATATCCAACAAAGATTCCTTCATCTGCTTTTAGATCAAACTTTGATACCTGTTCAGGATGAGTCTTGAGAACAAAACACTTGCATCCAAATACATGAAAATATTTCAGATTTGGCTTCTTTTTCTTCACCATCTCATATGGTGTTTTTCCATGCTTGTTAATGAGTGTTGCATTTTGAGTAAAACAAGCAGTCTGCACAGCTTCTGCCCAGAAATAGGTTGGAAGCTTTGCTTCTTCAAGCATTATACGTGCAGCTTCAATGAGAGTTCTATTCTTCCTTTCAACAACTCCATTTTGCTGTGGAGTTCCAGGAGCAGAAAATTCCTGCTTTATTCCATGGCTTTTGCAGAACTCTTCCATTATCAAATTCTTGAACTCAGTGCCATTATCACTCCTTAAAACTTTCACAGAATCTTCGACAATTTTATCCAGATATTTGATATGATCAATCAAGGTTGATGCAGTTTCACTTTTTGTATGCAAGAAATACACCCATGTGTATCTGGTGAACTCATCCACTATGACCAACGCATACTTCTTCTTTGCAATAGACATGACATTTACTGGACCAAATAGATCAACATGTATTAGATGATAAGGCTCAAGAATTGATGATTCAGTCTTGCTCTTGAATGAAGATTTTCTTTGTTTGGCTTTCTGACATGAATCACAAAGACCATCAGGAGCAAATACTGTGTTTGGCAATCCTCTCACAAGATCTTTCTTGACCAGTTCATTTATATTGTTGAAATTTAAATGAGAGAGTTTCTTATGCCAATTCCAGCTTTCTTCAATTGATGCTCTACTCACCAGACAGATTGCAGAACCATCAGTACTTGTTGAAAGCTTAGCTTCATAAATGTTACCACGCCTGTATCCTTTCAGAACAACTTTGCCTTTAGATTTACTCACAATTTCACAGTGTTCTTCAAAGAAATCAACATGATAACCTCTGTCACAGATTTGACTTATACTCAGTAGGTTATGTTTAAGTCCTGAGACTAGAGCTACTTGTTTAATTATGACACTTCCAAGATTGATATTGCCATATCCCAATGTTTTTCCAATGTTGCCATCTCCATAAGAAACACTTGGGCCAGCTTTCTCCACAAAGTCTGATAGCAGGGCCTTATTTCCAGTCATATGTCCTGAACATCCACTGTCCAGAACTAGAATATTTTTCCTGTTGCCCTGCAATCACAAAGACCACTAATTATTAATTTTAAGGACCCAGACTTGCTTGGATCCTTTGCCCTTATTAAGTTTGTTAACATTTGCAGCGGATTTAGCATAAGAGTTTATGTTAACATTTTTCTTATCAGAACTTACACTATCAGACTTTGAATCAGAATCTACACTAGAAGGAACAATGGAAACTTTCTTCAAAGAAGGTTTTATTTGATAATAATCATAGTACAAACTATGATATTCCTTACAAGTATAAATGGAATGCCATAAACTACCACAATGAAAACAAGGATTTTGTGGTTTGTATCTAACAGACTGACTCTTAACTCCTGATTTTGAAGGTAAGGAGTTAATATTCTTATTCTTCCTGCAAAAAGAAGCCAGATGGTTAGAACTTCCACAGTTATGACATGTTTTCCTAGGAGCATCAGGAACAGGTTTATAATCATTGCTTTTATTCACACCTTCCTTTCCATTCCTATTTTTCCTAGGTGATTTTACCTTGTTTGCATTCTTGACACCTTTCAGCTTATGCTTAAGCTGCTTCTTTATCATTAAGCCTATGTTCACTTCAGCTGTCTTTTCCTGTTTTAGTTTGTCAGAAGTTGATTCCTTTATAACTTCTGATTTTTCATTTTCAGACTTTACAGTTACAAACTGTAATAACCCCAATTTTTGAGAAATTTTGAAACCCTTATGAATAGTGTTTTTGCTGAACGAGAAAGCTTTTCATGCCACGCTATGTAGGGGTTCTGTTATTGATCTTATGGGATATTATTAGTACTCTATGTGGTATATAAGTGTATGTAAAGATCATCAGAATCCAATTCCGAACACTTTGATTTTCCCGGAAATCCACAAGATACGGAGAGAATTGAGTATAAGGTAACAGGATAAAAAGGATTTAAATTAAAGGGTTATAAGAGAGGATCATAAAAGGAATACAATATATTGAGAAAGGTTAAGGGAACCTAAGTAATAAGATCCCGGGTATGATCCCTCAAACGATAAACGAGAACGAAAGATAAGCGAACCGTAAAACAAATAAGTGACCAAGAGACAAGCTTGTACAAGAAGCCAGGGACTGTGACATCATCAAACCACAAGGTGTGGACAAGTGGGAGCATTATGACATGTGCAAGGTGACATAGGCATGACAAAAAAGGAAGGAGATGTGGTGACTTTTTAAACACACAAAATCAAGGGCAACTAGGTAATTTACTAAATCAAACACAAAAATCAAGCCAACCAAGCCAAGAAAAATCATTTTCATCAAAATCAAAAAGAAACCAAGGCATGGTTCATCATGCTCTCGGCTTTTACTATTGCAAATGGGCAAGAATTTCAAAACTCAAGATCCAAGCCTCCTAAATTGGTAAGATAATTCCCTAATCATCTTCATGCTTAGTTAGGACTATATCATGAGTTTAAGCCATTAATTCCTTCTCAATCTTCTTCATTTAATCAAAGAAGAAGACTATGAATAGTGTTTTCAAGTTTTTAACTTGAAGTTTTTTTTGTTTATCTTGAAGATCCAAGCATTCTTAAGACTTCTCAAAGCTTCTTAAGGCTTCCTAGCTCCTCCCACCACTTCAAGGAAGGTATACCATCTCCAAACCCTAGATTCCTATATAATATAAGATGATTTTGATTAGTAGGGTGCTATGGTAGCTTGTTGTTGTGATTGGAGTTTGGGATTTGAAATGGTAGCGAAATGGAATGGTAAATATTGTGGTTTTGATTAAAAGAACTTAAGTATGATTAAAGTTAAGTTTAGGCATAAGTATGAATGATTAAATTGAATTGGTTGGGGTTGTTATGATGTGATAAGGATGGATGTTTGTTGTATGATGGATTTGAGGTTGGATTTGAGGTTGATTTGGAATGGGTTTGAATGGTTTAAAATATTGGAAATCGCGTAAACATAGCCGTCGTAACGTTCGATTTTCTTTGGACTGTTTTTGTGCATAGCATTAGGACCCGAGAACCCCCTGCTAGATTATGACCACTGCCATGTTTAGATAGCTCATGTTACGAGCTTCGTTTTGATATGTAGTTCGTTCGATTCCGATGCACGGTTTAGGAGAAACGACCGTTTCAAGTAACGGCGTTTTGCGAACGAAACTTTTCCCCTCGCCTTACTTTGAAACATAGGTTAAAGACCGAAAAGGGTTAATTAATGTATGAAACATTTATGGTAAGTGTGTTAGGAAGTTGGTAAGACGCTCGCGAAGGAATCGCTTTAAAACTCATAAAGGTTAAATTATTAAAAATGGTGGAGCCGAGGGTACCCGAGTGACTTAAGCAAATCAGTGAGCGCAAAACAAGCGTTAGAGTCTAAGTTAGTTAAAGTATAGAATTACAAGTGATTTTGGTTTAATTCCAACTTACTTGTTGTTTATAGGTTACCAGACTCGTCCCGAGCCTTTTATCACCCCAAGTCGCTCAGGCAAGTATTCTATCCGTTATACTGTTGTTGTGATGTATACATTTGTATATGCATGATCTTACGATAAATGTATATTGGTTATTTAGCAAATTCTTGCGATATATTGAAGCATGCTGCTATGGTATATATATATGCATGCCTGTTTCGCATTCTTTCCATATATATATCTGTTGGTTCAGTTGATAATACCTATGCTAGAGGATAGCGGTAGCTTGCATATACCCTTAGTATAGGGACCCAAAGGTGAAAATATTTTCTAAAACCGGGAGTCGAGGATCCCGAGTAGATTTTGTATATATGGATATGGATATATATATATATATATATTTATATATATATATGGTTATAGTTTTCCAAACTATTAATCGAATAAGGTTTATTCGATAACTTTAACTTTATTTTATTATTGAATATTATTTCGAATATTATTCGAAGGCGTATGACTCCTTTTATTTATTTATTTGAATATTATTTGAATATTCATTCGAAGGCTTATGACTCAGTTTATATTATTTAATGAATATTATTTGAATATTCATTTGAGGATCTATGACTCCGATTATTTGCCGAGGTATATTCTTTATTTTATTAAAGAATAAGGTGTCAATAATCAAACTTATTTTCGATTATTCAAATAAAGATAATACTTTCATATAAGTATATCTTTGATTATTTAATACTCGTTTCAAGTATAAGTTTTAATACTTCTACTTCAATTATTTTTATAAAGATTATTCTTTATGGGAATATTATTTAATTAATAACATTCAGTCATTTTCTAAATATTCTGGGGACTGATTTACTTCATTAAATCAGCTTTACTCCAAACACTCTATAAAGTGTTTTCGAGTCTTCAAAATGATTTTTAAAGTCAGAGCGGATCCCAAAACTCATTTTTATATTTAAGATCTTCCTTTTTTAAGGGGATTTAAATACTCGCTCAAAACCTGGGGAATCCGGCTCTGTGGTGTATTTTATATTCGCAACGAGGTTGCAGTTTTGGTAAATGAATTGATTACTTGCCCAATGTTCGGGAAGTAAGCCCATCTAATTGAGTCGGCATAAGCGACAGGCCGGGGTACGGTCTATGAATTGTGTAAGTGGCTGGGTGGCAGTCCATCAACGCGTAAGAGGCCGGGTGGCGGTCCAGCACAAGGTCCTTATGAGGCCAGGGTGATGACCGGTGGGGGATTCATCTATCTACTAGTAGAAAAGGTTACTTATTGGTATCTTTGCCTGATCAGCAAGATATCTGGTTTATGCCAAAGTTCTTTTCCTTTCCAAAATTCATTGGATATTTCAAACTCTGTTCATACTTTACATAACAGAGGTTCCAGGAAATGTTTAAGAGATATATATATGTGGATATATACATATCGGGACTAAATAAAGTATCTCGTAACTTTATTTCATTCAATAATATTTCAAAGATTGAATCTATTCAAATCTTGTCTTGTAGTCTCATCTATGTGATGAACTTTTGAAACTGGTTATAACTTGAACGGTGGTAGTTCAGGTAGTATTGGGAAAGATATAAGTATATTGGGGTATTTGGTAACCTCATCTTTTAAACTTATATCTAATTAATAATTGTCTTATGAATGACAAAGATTTTCAGAAAAAACATTGAGATAAGGTTAGATATATTAGATCACCTTGCAACGATATTTTTATACAGTTATACACTGGGACTTTGTGTATATTATGCATGGAAGAGGACTTCCAATATTTTGAAAAGTATATATGTATATATACTGAATATTTTGCGACTTCATCGCATTAAGATATCAAACTTGGTTCATTTCTTTTGACCAAGACTTTCATGAGTATTATGAGTAGGCTCATATATTGTAAATCATTATACATATTATTTTGGTGGGCTTGCTGCTCACCCTTGCTTTATTTCTTCATCACACAACAACAGTTAGGAAAGATGGCCAGACTCCAGCAGACCCAGCGCAAGCGCGCGGGAAGCGTCCCGCGTCTTCCCGTTGATGTTGTAGCTACTATAGCTGCAGAGGTAGATCTATTGTGGATCAGACCATCTACTTTTGAGAATCAATTATGTATAATTATAACTTGTGGCAGATAATGGCAATTAACTGTAAATTTATCAAGTAATCATTTTGGATTGTAATAACTTTTAAATTGTGGATTCAAAGACTTGTACTTATTTAAATTTCATCTCTGAGACTATAACGGGTTGTGGTGTGTGTTAGTGTGGGGTCACAGCATAAGGTTATTTATTATTAATTAAGTGAAGTGATATTGTGGAAAGAAAGACCGTGACGACCCGGATCCCCGACCCCGGATCTGGGGGTGTTACAGAAATGGTATCAGAGCCAAGCGTTATAAACCTCAGAGATGATGGGACGTTAAGATAATAAGTTAACTAAGATAATAAGAACTCTTGCCAAGTTCATAGTCGGGCTACCTAACGTAGCACTGACAGTTAAAACCCTTATGGGAACCCTTATAAATATCGTGATAGGAGCGTAGTTCGTTATCGTATATGGTAGCGGGACTCCGAACCCTGAGGTTGAGGAGCAACATCGTGATGATATTTTATTACTAATTGGAGATCGGATTGTGGATCCGATAGAGTGTCCTAATGCAGGACCGGATGATGTTGATATTGAGGATGTTGTCCTAGTAGGGATAGTTGTTGAGGAGGACCCCATGGAGGATCCTGACAGGATTGGATAAAGGACCACTGATGAATTGATGACCATGGTCTGGTCGACTACCAGAGGTAGGATTGGCCGGTCACTACCGGAGGTTCGTTCAAGTTTGTAAAGATAGTAACCCCTTTAACGCGGCTTACTCGTAAGACTGAGAAGTTCGAATGGACAGAGAAATGCGAGAACAGCTTTCAAGAACCGGAGCAAGAGATTATAATAAACTGATTTAAGTCCAGTCAATTGTTTTCGGGAAAGTAATTCCCAAAGATAAGGAGATAGTGTAAAAACTTTAGAGCCAGGACAAAGGCAGACGAGTATGATAAATTATGAATCTAAGTTGTAAAAGTTGTCAAGATTCGTTCTGAGGACACGAATCCAGAATGACGGGATGTTTGGAATCAATACTTATGTTGTGTTAGTTCATGAAATAATGATAAGAGAAAGGAAAATAAAAAGAAGCTGAAGTGGAAAGGAATATAAAGGCAATAGAGTTTGAGGTATGATAAGGGAGTTGGGTATGAGGAAACCCTAAAGACTCGTAGCAATAGACATAGAAAAGTATGTAATCGTCAGGATGAGGGTGATTCACCATGAGTTAAAATAGATGGTTGAAGGCATAAGAGATACATATATAATTATTCCCTGTAAGTTGGGAGAATTCAATGAAACCTTGAGATAATTCGAAGGGTAAATAATGAGACGCAGATAGACTAAGGAGAAAAAGGAAGTAAGAAATTAAGAAAATTGGATGAAGGAAGTGACCTTCAAGAATGGGAAGTGTAAGACCGGTGGCATGATACCCAGAAAGGGAGACGCCGGGTATGAAAGATATCCCAACATTGAGGTGACTGTTGAGATAAACAACAAAATTACATAAGGAATTATTAAGAAGAAGTTCATGTTGAACATGACCAATATCTTCCAGAACATCCATGTTATCATTACCAAATCAGGAAAGAAAAGCGGATGACCATTGTTATCTTTTGGAGGCCATATGGATTGACCTCAATTTGAATAAGGATGTTATTATGAAGTTAGGTATAGACTATCGAGGTGGGAATGATTGAATAAGATACCCCTATCAGGGATATATGACTTTATTTATCCATGGAAGGATGCTTGTACCTTTTTAAAGGTGGAATTAAGGATAGAACATCGGTAACTTAAAACGAATCCTAGGGGAATGCATAAAGGTTGGCATTTCACCCTTAATAGGGATAGTATGAGTTTTGACAGTATGAATTGGAAAGGATTAAAGTAATAATAACCTTTAAGGATTAGTGGAGAAATTTTTCAGAAGTATATAGACAATGGTTCTAGTATTAGTAAATGGTATTTTGATATGCCCTGTATATAGGGAATACAGGAGGAACGATTGAACGATAACCTTAGAGGTTTTACAAGGAGAAAGGAAATATTCGAAATTCTCAAGAATAAAAATGTTGATAAAGGAAATATGACATAATTATAATGATGCCAAGTGGGGCACGTGTTAAACCACGAGAAAGTATGGATCGAACCAGTAAAGGTCGAAATTGTTCAGGGCAATTAGGACCTAAGATAAAAGATGTTCTAAGTATGATTGAGAGTCAGTCGTGACAGTGATTAACCTCTAAAGATTGAGGCAATAACTTATGGAAAAAATGGTGATATTTTTTTTTTACTTATCAGATTTTAAGGAAAACATCTTCACATAAACTGTGATTGAAATGAGGTAGAAAATTTAGTTGAAGGTGGTTAAAAGACATTGACTGTAAGGAACTATTACTATCAGGAAGGCCAAAGAGGTGGCCGACACTTTAACGGTAAAAGGAAAATTGTAGGCGCTTGTGCCAAAGGAATACAGTGATGATGGTTAAAGCTGTGATGGTTGTATTTTGGGTTGGAAGATTGTCATTCCTTCTGATGACTGTGCAATACCCAACCGTAATAGTAGTTAGTAAAGGTTTAATTCGTGTAATCGCCATGAGCGGGCTATCTATCTTAGAAGGTACTATCTTGAGAATGAGCCTGGACCATATTTCAAAAGGACTAAACGAACCTTTGAGTAAGTCTTCTATTTAAGGCATATGATTAAGAATGGTATTAACCTGCTATCGTTGCTTTGATTGAAACTCTTCTGCAATTTTATCTGCTTCATGTCATGTATGTATGTCAGAATCAGGAGTGTACTCCATGAATCATGAATGGTGATTATGTTACCTCCTTAGAAGGATTTGATACGACATGTATGGACTCCGTATGGTTAGCTATTAAGACTTCATGGAAAATGAATGACTACAGTGGGTCAGTGGTGGACCATAGTAAGGCAGCAATGATTCTGCGAGTAGTGAGCTGATTACAACCATGAGAGTTGTATTGGAATGGGTGTTGAGATTGAGTACCCCTAATCGGGTCGTGGTAGTGTATAAGTTATCATTGATAGACTAATTAAGTAGAGTATCTACCTAGTGAATAATTATTCTTTCTTATCAATAGAGAGTCGTATTATTATACGAGGAAGGTTGCGGTGCAAGCATAGAATTCTAGTAACGATGATGTATAGAATGAGATCCCAGATTCGATTTTCGATGTCGAGGGAGCTTCAAAGGTGATTATGTATAAGCTCGAGGAAGAGTGTGGGTCCATAGAATGATGGACGGGATAGCAAAAATATTTAGGCATGGGAAATACGAGGCTATAATGCTTGATGCTGATATAAATACGTATATGTTTTGTTCTCCTATGACAAACCTCTATAGTTCAGAGGTAGGTTCCAAGCCAGATATTTTGTGGCAGTATATTTTTTCATATATACAATTCTCTTCAGTTCGTTCTTTTCTCTTCTTTTCATTTCATGTAAGCTGAGAAGAACAACCCTTCCAGAAGGGGAGGTATTGCCGAATGACTATCTATCTGTGTGATAGAAGCCGAGTAGGATACCAGCTATTGTTTAATTGCTTGTCAAGTACTAAAGGCTGGCCACCTTCTGTACTAACTATGCGATATAACAAGTGTTCATGATCATAGTGATCTCTCAACAAATTCCTTTACTTCTATTTGATTGATCAAATTTTGGAAAATAGAAATAACTGAAAAAGGAGTAATAAAGTGGTGGTAGTATGCGGAATGGGAACACATTCGTGATACTAAGGTTGACGTGGTTATTAAAAGGTTATAGAACGCTAACGAGCAAAAGTATAACCAGTATAATATTAGGAACAGAAGGTAGTAGCGATTACGAACTGGAAAAGAATGGGTATTGAGAAGAAGAAGCTCTAATGCTAAAAGCAATAATGAGAGTCTGTGCAATAGACTTGAAAGAATTTGGAATGATCACTTAATTCGGATTGAGTTATCTTACGACAATAGATCATATATCATTATCGAGAAGTCGCCTTATGAGATCCTTGAGGGAAGAAAATGTCGATCTCCCTTATGTTAGGATGAAGTTGTAGAGCGCAAGATGCTCGGACCCGCAGTAGTCCAAAGGACCAAGGATATGATAGATCTAATCAGAGGACGGCTGGTAGTAGCCTAAGATGGACATGATAAGTATGTTGATTTGACACAAAAGGATAAAGAGTATGAAATAGGGGACCTAGTAATGTTATAGGTATCCCTTGGAAAGGATTGATGAGGTTCGGAAAGAAAGGAAAGCTAAGTCTACAATTTGTTGGACCCTTGGATATATTAAGACGTTTGGGAAGTTAGCATATGAGCTAGCCCTAACCCCGAACATGTAGCAGGTCGTAACGTGTTTCACGTATCAATGTTAAGGAAGTGTAATTCAGATGCCAGATAAATAGAGGCATATGAGCGCATAGATATGCAACCCGACATAACCTATATGGAGCAACCAGGAAGGGTTATAGAGTGAAAAGGAACAAGTGCTTAGGAGAAGGATTATCAAACTAGGCAGAGTTTGGTGGTAGAACCACAATGTGGGAAAATTGACTCGAGAGTTAGAAAGTGTAATGCTAAGAAAGTATCCCCATTTGTTTTCTATCTGATTCCGGGACGGAATCCTTTTAAGGAGGGGAGACTGTAATAACCCCAATTTTTGAGAAATTTTGAAACCCTTATGAATAGTGTTTTTGCTGAACGAGAAAGCTTTTCATGCCACGCTATGTAGGGGTTCTGTTATTGATCTTATGGGATATTATTAGTACTCTATATGGTATATAAGTGTATGTAAAGATCATCAGAATCCAATTCCGAACACTTTGATTTTCCCGGAAAACCACAAGATACGGAGAGAATTGAGTATAAGGTAACAGGATAAAAAGGATTTAAATTAAAGGGTTATAAGAGAGGATCATAAAAGGAATACAATATATTGAGAAAGGTTAAGGGAACCTAAGTAATAAGATCCCGAGTATGATCCCTCAAACGATAAACGAGAACGAAAGATAACCGAACCGTAAAACAAATAAGTGACCAAGAGACAAGCTTGTACAAGAAGCCAGGGACTGTGAAATCATCAAACCACAAGGTGTGGACAAGTGGGAGCATTATGACATGTGCAAGGTGACATAGGCATGACAAAAAAGGAAGGAGATGTGGTGACTTTTTAACCACACAAAATCAAGGGCAACTAGGTAATTTACTAAATCAAACACAAAAATCAAGCCAACCAAGCCAAGTAAAATCATTTTCATCAAAATCAAAAAGAAACCAAGGCATGGTTCATCATGCTCTCGGCTTTTACTATTGCAAATGGGCAAGAATTTCAAAACTCAAGATCCAAGCCTCCTAAATTGGTAAGATAATTCCCTAATCATCTTCATGCTTAGTTAGGACTATATCATGAGTTTAAGCCATTAATTCCTTCTCAATCTTCTTCATTTAATCAAAGAAGAAGACTATGAATAGTGTTTTCAAGTTTTTAACTTGAAGTTTTTCTTGTTTATCTTGAAGATCCAAGCATTCTTAAGACTTCTCAAAGCTTCTTAAGGCTTCCTAGCTCCTCCCACCACTTCAAGGAAGGTATACCATCTCCAAACCCTAGATTCCTATATAATATAAGATGATTTTGATTAGTAGGGTGCTATGGTAGCTTGTTGTTGTGATTAGAGTTTGGGATTTGAAATGGTAGCGAAATGGAATGGTAAATGTTGTGGTTTTGATTAAAAGAACTTAAGTATGATTAAAGTTAAGTTTAGGCATAAGTATGAATGATTAAATTGAATTGGTTGGGGTTGTTATGATGTGATAAGGATGGATGTTTGTTGTATGATGGATTTGAGGTTGGATTTGAGGTTGATTTGGAATGGGTTTGAATGGTTTAAAATATTGGAAATCGCGTAAACATAGCCGTCGTAACGTCCGATTTTCTTTGGACTGTTTTTGTGCATAGCATTAGGACCCGAGAACCCCCTGCTAGATTATGACCACTGCCATGTTTAGATAGCTCATGTTACGAACTTCGTTTTGATATGTAGTTCGTTCGATTCCGATGCACGGTTTAGGAGAAACGACCGTTTCAAGTAACGGCGTTTCGCGAACGAAACTTTTCCCCTCGCCTTACTTTGAAACATAGGTTAAAGACCGAAAAGGGTTAATTAATGTATGAAACATTTATGGTAAGTGTGTTAGGCAGTTGGTAAGACGCTCGCGAAGGAATCGCTTTAAAACTCGTAAAGGTTAAATTATTAAAAATGGTGGAGCCGAGGGTACCCGAGTGACTTAAGCAAATCAGTGAGCGCAAAACAAGCGTTAGAGTCTAAGTTAGTTAAAGTATAGATGTACAAGTGATTTTGGTTTAATTCCAATTTACTTGTTGTTTATAGGTTACCAGACTCGTCCCGAGCCTTTTATCACCCCAAGTCGCTCAGGCAAGTATTCTATCCGTTATACTGTTGTTGTGATGTATACATTTGTATATGCATGATCTTGCGATAAATGCATATTGGTTATTTAGCAAATTCTTGCGATATATTGAAGCATGCTGCTATGGTATATATATATGCATGCCTGTTTCGCATTCTTTCCATATATATATCTGTTGGTTCAGTTGATAATACCTATGCTAGAGGATAGCGCTAGCTTGCATATACCCTTAGTATAGGGACCCAAAGGTGAAAATATTTTCTAAAACCGGGAGTCGAGGATCCCGAGTAGATTTTGTATATATGGATATGGATATATATATATATATATAAATATATATATATATATATATGGTTATAGTTTTCCAAACTATTAATCGAATAAGGTTTATTCGATAACTTTAACTTTATTTTATTATTGAATATTATTTCGAATATTATTCGAAGGCGTATGACTCCTTTTATTTATTTATTTGAATATTATTTGAATATTTATTCGAAGGCTTATGACTTAGTTTATATTATTTAATGAATATTATTTGAATATTCATTTGAGGATCTATGACTCCGATTATTTGCTGAGGTATATTCTTTATTTTATTAAAGAATAAGGTGTCAATAATCAAACTTATTTTCGATTATTCAAATAAAGATAATACTTTCATATAAGTATATCTTTGATTATTTAATACTCGTTTCAAGTATAAGTTTTAATACTTCTACTTCAATTATTTTTATAAAGATTATTCTTTATGGGAATATTATTTAATTAATAACATTCAGTCATTTTCTAAATATTCTGGGGACTGATTTACTTCATTAAATCAGCTTTACTCCAAACACTCTATAAAGTGTTTTCGAGTCTTCAAAATGATTTTTAAAGTCAGAGCGGATCCCAAAACTCATTTTTATATTTAAGATCTTCCTTTTTTAAGGGGATTTAAATACTCGCTCAAAACCTGGGGAATCCGGCTCTGTGGTGTATTTTATATTCGCAACGAGGTTGCAGTTTTGGTAAATGAATTGATTACTTGCCCAATGTTCGGGAAGTAAGCCCATCTAATTGAGTTGGCATAAGCGACAGGCCGGGGTACGGTCTATGAATTGTGTAAGTGGCTGGGTGGCAGTCCATCAACGCGTAAGAGGCCGGGTGGCGGTCCAGCACAAGGTCCTTATGAGGCCAGGGTGATGACCGGTGGGGGATTCATCCATCTACTAGTAGAAAAGGTTACTTATTGGTATCTTTGCCTGATCATCAAGATATCTGGTTTATGCCAAAGTTCTTTTCCTTTCCAAAATTCATTGGATGTTTCAAACTCTGTTCATACTTTACATAACAGAGGTTCCAGGAAATGTTTAAGATATATATATATATATATATATGTGGATATATACATATCGGGACTAAATAAAGTATCTCGTAACTTTATTTCATTCAATAATATTTCAAAGATTGAATCTATTCAAATCTTGTCTTGTAGTCTCATCTATGTGATGAACTTTTGAAACTGGTTATAACTTGAACGGTGGTAGTTCAAGTAGTATTGGGAAAGATATAAGTATATTGGGGTATTTGGTAACCTCATCTTTTAAACTTATATCTAATTAATAATTGTCTTATGAATGACAAAGATTTTCAGAAAAACATTGAGACAAGGTTAGATATATTAGATCACCTTGCAACGATATTTTTATACAGTTATACACTGGGACTTTGTGTATATTATGCATGGAAGAGGACTTCCAATATTTTGAAAAGTATATATGTATATATACTGAATATTTTGCGACTTCATCGCATTAAGATATCAAACTTGGTTCATTTCTTTTGACCAAGACTTTCATGAGTATTATGAGTAGGCTCATATATTGTAAATCATTATACATATTATTTTGGTGGGCTTGCTGCTCACCCTTGCTTTATTTCTTCATCACACAACAACAGTTAGGAAAGATGGCCAGACTTCAGCAGACCCAGCGCAAGCGCGTGGGAAGCGTCCCGCGTCTTCCCGTTGATGTTGTAGCTGCTATAGCTGCAGAGGTAGATCTATTATGGATCAGACCATCTACTTTTGAGAATCAATTATGTATAATTATAACTTGTGGCAGATAATGGCAATTAACTGTAAATTTATCAAGTAATCATTTTGAGTTATAATAACTTTTAAATTGTGGATTCAAAGACTTGTACTTATTTAAATTTCATCTCTGAGACTATAACGGGTTGTGGTGTGTGTTAGTGTGGGGTCACAGCATAAGGTTATTTATTATTAATTAAGTGAAGTGATATTGTGGAAAGAAAGACCGTGACGACCCGGATCCCCGACCCCGGATCTGGGGGTGTTACACAAACTTAACAGGTTTTAACATTGGCTTTTGCTTATCAACAGACTTAATATCTTCAGTTCCTTTATCTTTCTTATCTTCTCCATAACCTAAGCCATCTTTCCAGTTTCCACTACTTAGCAAATTTTGAGTTGTTTTTCCAGAGTTAGTCCAAGTCCTGATAATCTCTCTTTCCTTTTCTAACTCATTTTTTAGAGATTCATTTAATTTTAGCACTTCATTCCTAACATAAAAAGCATCATCTCTATCCTTCTGAGTTTGATGGAACATGACTAACTCTTTTTCTAAGAAATCATTTCTTTTCTTAAATGCAAGATTTTCAGAAGTTAATCTTTCACATGTTAAAGTTTGATCTCTATAACTAACAAACATGGTTTTAAGATATCTTCTCAACTCATTAATATCATCAGTATGAAAAGCATAAGTAGTCTGAGGTACCTTTGTTTCAGCAGCTTCAAAACTGCTCTCAGCACTTTCTTTATCAGCATTTGCCATCAATGCATAGTTTTCTTCACTCTCAGAGTCTGAGGTGTCTGTCCAGCTTTTCTGCTTTGTCACAAGAGCCTTGCCTTTGTCACCCTTTACCTTCTTGCAGTCAGGAGATATGTGGCCTTTCTCACCACAGTTATAGCATTTAACATTGGTGTAATCTCCTCTGCCAGACTTTCCTCCTCTGCCTTCAGATCTTCTGAAATTCTTTTTATCAGAACTTATGCCTTTCCTGGAAAACTTCTTTCCCTTCCTGAACTTCCTGTATGCAATCTTTGTGATTCCTTTCACCATAAGAGCACACAGCTTTATCATCTCCTCATCAGCATCAGTCTCAGGCAAGCTTTCAGAATCTGAGTCATCATCACTCTTAGAACTTGATGACTCAGTATCAAACTTTATGAAAAGAGCTTTACCCTTATCTTTCTTTGACGAAGCTGCTTTGGGGAATTCTTCTTCAGCCTTAAGAGCAACTGTCCTTGACTTTCCTCCTTTCCTCTTGCTTCTTTGTTCCATCTCCAGCTCATGAGTCTTGAGCATTCCATAGATTTCGTCCAGAGTTGTTTCATCAAGATTGTAGTTGTCTCTTATTGTCGTTGCCTTCAAATCCCAACATTCAGGAAGAGCTAACAGGAACTTAAGGTTTGAATCTTCAAGATAATACTCTTTATCAACCAATGACAAATCATTCAAAAGTTTGACAAATCTATCATATAAATCATTCAATGACTCATTAGTCTTTGAGTCAAAGTGTTCATACTCTTGAGTGAGTATTGTCTTCCTGTTCTTCTTAATTGTGTCAGTTCCCTGACACCTTGTTTCCAGAGCATCCCATATCTCCTTAGCAGTCTTGCAGTTGATTACCCTGTTTGACATTACATTATCAATGGCACTATGAAGTAAGTGTCGTACCTTAGCATCCTTAGCAATTGATGCTATGTCTTCAGCAGTATAATCACTCTTCTCTTTTGGTACGGTCTTTGCTGCTTCACCTGCAACTGCAACAGCAAGCTTGGTTGGTTTGTGAGGGCCTTCCTTGATTCTATCAAGGTATTCTGGATCTGTTTCTTCCAGGAACATGGTCATCCTTACCTTCCATATGGGATATTGAGATGATCTCAGTATGGGAACTCTGATGGTCTCATACCGACTCTGAATTTGTGTCTTTGGTGATTCCTCAGTTTTGGTAGGCTTAGTTGGAGTTTCTGTGTCTGACATGATTGTGTTTGGATCTTTAACTGTATGTATGTTAACAGAAAGGCTCTGATACCAATTGTTAGGTCACACACACACTGTAGAGGGGGTGAATACAGTGTATAGTACACTCAAATCGAACTTTAAGAACTTAAGTAACAGAAAACAAACTTTATTGAAACAATAAACTCTGTTACAGTATGGAACTGTTACCTCTCAGTGATGAACAAATATCACGAGAGCTGCTAGGGTTACAATGAATAATCTTCTCTAATAATGATAACACTTATAGTGTAAACCCTATATCTGTGTTTATATACTACACAGTTACAAGATAATCGCTAATTGATATGGAATATAATTCTGCTTCCTAAAATATATCAATCAGATATCTTTTCTTCCAAGTATTCCATTCTTTACGGAATTCCTTCTTCATGTATATCTCTTCTTATGTTTATCTTGATCTTCTTTCCTTTAATCAGCTACTGTCCTTATCTGATTGTCCTTCAGCACTTAAGTTCTGATATCCATCTTCTGATGATTATCTCCTGATAACATACGTACTGATATCCTTAAGTCCTGACTTCCAGTATAAGTACTGATCAACAGTTAAGTACTGATTTATCCTGTTCAAGTAAGATCTGAAAGCTAAACATAAAACATATTAGCCATGACATTATCAAATATATCTAACAATTTATATAAATTCTCTAATTTATTAAATATGATTAATTAATTAATCACATTTATTCTACATCGTGAGGGATACTTCTCAGCATATCGCGACTATCCGGATAATATGAATTCACTGCTTAGAATACCAAGAACCTATTCAGTGAATAGTTACCGTACAATAAACTCCTTCTACCCTACAATGTCCCGATTAAATACAAGGCATGGATCTCGTGTCAAGCCTATCTAATTCAATCACTTGCTTACCATTTACTATGCGTAGTTCTATGCAAATTAGAAACTCCTTTTTAATTTCATTCACTCTGGCCAGAGATTCCTGAACTAGCATAAGTGGATCAGCCTTGAACATTCGCTTCCTTCACAGGAAGGGGTAGATCCTTTATTGATCATACACTATCTTCGTGTACAAATTCCTATACCCAGAAGAGCCCTAATAATTGTCCCTGGAGACTATAAACTAAACCAAAGCATAGTTCAGTGTACACAAGATTACTATGATGACCTCAAGTCTAAGGATACTTGTACAACTATTACTAAGTGAACAACTACTGACACGTGAGTGAACTCCATCAGTTGTTCAGCTGGGCGAGTTATGTTCGGTGAACTTATTCTGTAATAAGCACCTACATACTAGCTATAGTGTCACCACACAAATGTCTATGAGAACAGACATCCTTCATAATGAAGCAAGCATAGTATGTACCGATCTTTGCGGATTATTAATTACCAGTTAGTAATCCTACGACCAGGAACTATTTAAGTTTAGAGTTATCATCTTTTTTAGGTCTCACTATTATGATCTCATCATAATCCATAAAAAGCTTTACTCTAAACTATGGTATATCTTATTTAAACACTTAAATAGATAAAGCCCGTAATAAAAGCAAAATAAGTCTTTATTAATATCAATGAAATCAAAACAGATTACATAAAAGTTATTCCTAAATCCTAATACATGATTGGACTTAGGACATATTCTTTTAAGATGATATGTTAAACAAAACACCATAGTAGATTTGACTTAGTGAATTTTGTAGCTCTCGACGGATAATCTAATATAATCCCGACGGATGAACTTTATAGTCCTGACGGATGACAATTTGACATCCATCGAGAGCGTAGCTTATGTAACAAATAAGTAATGTAGCACATTTCTGCAAACAACATGTTTTAGTCTAGTAGATTATGTAGGGTTCTCTAAGTCATGTTGACTACTAGATTGATATACAGAATAGGTTTGCTAATTGTAAATATGAGATGTCTTGTAATTCCGTATAAGTGAAATAGAGTCAAGTGACAGATAGACCCCCGACGGATGATCTACAAGACTCCCGACGGATGATCAACATATTCCCGACCGATGATCAGATTTAAAATAGTTGTTTATAGTGACAACACAGTCACATGCGTCGGGTGTTTGCAAAAGGAATGTGGCAACCTGTTAAGCAGAATTTTGAGAAAAAAGAAGCATTACCATTTTCATGCAAATGTGAAGATTTTCAAAGATGCTGGAATAGAGTAGTGAAGCAGCATGGAGTTAGACTATATACATTTTGTTTTATTATCTTGTCTTACTATCATGTAACTTGGTGATATATAAACCAAGAGTAGCCAGTAGAATAATTAACTAAGCACGCCTATTTTTCAGAGAAACATATCAAGTTGTATTCTGTAAGAATTTCTCTGTAGTTTTGTTTGTTCAACTTGTAAAGCAGCTATGAGCTATTTAAAGCTTCACAGAGTTCTCAATCTGATATATATATATATATATATATATATATATATATATATCCGGTGGATACTTTCAAATTCACCAGAAAGTTTTAAAGCTTGTGTTTTATTACTTAGTGTTTTGATTTCTATTACTCCTGCATCTCGCATTATTACAAATCAAACACTGTTATATATATATATATATATATATTAAGTTAGAACAATTATAAAATCTCAAAAAGTAGTCAGAATTACATTCAACCCCCCATCTGTAATTCTTGTTGTATTGTTAGGGAATAACACCTTAGAATGTTAAGGTATCAAAAAATCCGAAAATGATATATGTCTGAAATATCTGCATCCGTATTCGAAATAAAGCGAATATTTTCAGTTTTAAATATAAAGCCAATATTTTCATATCTGAATCTAACAATTTTAGATACAGTTTCAGATATAGGCATATTCGTATTCGATAATATTCGAATATGAAACTAAATATATATGATATTTTCATATTATATATATAATTTAAAATTTATTCTTTTAACTTTATATTGTGCATATGTGTGTGTATATATTAGTTAAATAATATATTTATAGAATTAAATTATAATTATAAAAGTACTATACGCATATATAAAAATTTGACTGAAAATTGGATTCATATTTGGTATTATTGGTATCTAAATAGTATCAGTTGGATACATATTCAGATATTATTATTTTAAAAAAATTATAAATGAATAAAGATACAAATTTTCGGATCCGGATACGGATACTGTTGTGCAAGACATGCATGTATCTTAACAAGACTAAATCAAATTGACAGCCCTAAGAATTAGTTGCATGATAATCTAAATTTATAATTTGTACTGTATTACTTGAGTCTGTAAAAATGTCAAAGATTAGACTGGAGTATTTTTCTGTAAATAGTCTCAAGCCTAATAATAAACTCTGGAAGAATATCAAGAAGATCATGCCTCAGAAAAATTATGAAGAAGCTTGGAGTTGAATAAATTTATTTTAGAAAAAATGTTTTAAGTCAAGATATCTACAAGTCACATATCAAGGCCTATAGAGCAGTCATTCGAGAACTCCAGAATGACTTATCGAGAAGTCCAAAACATCTTATAGAGAAGTCTCAGAGATATCGACAAGTCAAATGAAGATATGAAGATTGAAGATATCGACAAGTCAAATTATCATTAGAGATCTCAGAGATATCTACAAGTAAAAATGTATATAGAGATCTCTTAGATATCGACAAGTCATCTGCATTAGCGAACTCAGAGATATCGATAAGTCAAAATGTTTATAGAGATCTCAGAGTTATCGACAAGTCATCCACATGCATAAATTTGGAATCCTCGACAAGCCAAGTTCACTTATAGAGAACTCAGAGACCTCGACAAGTCAAAGACACTTATAGAGAACTCAAAGATCTCGATAAGCTATTATACTTATCGAGATGTCAGTTCTCTATAGATCAAACTGGAGATCTCGATATGAACCTCAAAGTACAGAATGCAGACAAGTTAAATATTCAGGATTAGCAATCAACAAATGATCTAATCGCTTAGATTGAAAAGTCTACAAAAGCAGCTTGAAGAGTACAAGATCAAAGGCCAAGATTAACTGATAAAGGAAAGTCACAGATTTAAAGGATTCACACGGATACACTAAGCCAAAAATGGAGAGCTTTAGAGATAACTTAAAGTATGGTTTAGTAAATCTTATTACATGCTGTGTAAACCTGTGTTTACTAATCTTTAAAGTAAACACTGGTCCTTTGCTTTTAAATTGTATCAACCAAATCTAGTTTTTCTAGTAACTCTCTCAAGGAAGAAGCTGAGTTCCTTACTTACAAAGAACCCAGGTTTTGTAGCAAACTGATAAGTGGCATTTTATACCACTTAGAACGTCTTATAATGGCTTGAATTGATGTCTTGAAATCAGGTATTTTGTGTATTTGATGCGTTTTTCTAGTGTTTTTGCATTTCAGGGTATAACTTGCGTATGTAGGAAGAATTCATCAGAAATAAGCCTAGGGAAGTGCTTGGCATTGGTTGTGGAAAGTTGGGGGCAGAAAGCAGCAAAATCAGGAGCAGAATTCAGAATTTTCCAGAAGGTGCTTGGGCGCCCGCTCAGGATGCTGGGCGGCTTCTTGGGAGCTTGGGTGCCCGCTCAGGAATCTGGGGCGGCCGCTCAGGGACGAGAATTTTAATACTGACTTTATAATCCTTATTCTGATGGACTTCTGAGACGGCTGGTTCTTGTGGGCTTCTATATAAGTAGTTCTCATAGACATTTCACAGAGGGTGGTATCAAGCAAGGAGCAAGGAGAGATGGAAGAAGACCATTTTATCACATCACAACGAATAAGAGGAAGCATACGTTTTCTTGTGATTCTTTTATTCGTTGTATCAGTGGATGCTAGTTTTCTTTAATTTGAACCTTATTACTCTTGTGACGTACTCTGGTTTTAATAAGATTTTTTATTAGTTTATATTGTATGTTATTATCATGTTTTCATATGAACCCATGGTGACGATGAGTTCTATCATGGGCTAATCGTGATCATGGGGTCATAACGGATTTACTATGGATTTCTTTAGTTAGTTGGTTAATACCTTAGTATGTGATGATTGTATGATATCTAGCATAGGTTGTGCTTATTCGTCTTATGTGCATCGCGAACATATAAGATAGTCTGTTAATCTCCTGTGAAGCGACGGTGGATCTCGAAGTTTAGAACTTGCCATGCTAGCATAGGTTCATGTATGTGTATGCATGATTAGTGGGTAACTCTAACCATTTTACTTGCCCTATGTAATCATAAGGAATAACTTGTGCTTAAATCATTATGTTGTCAAATTCTGTAGACATATATGGTCTCAACATAATTGATGCCTATTCAACTTCTATCTTAATTGTGGATGTTTGGTAGAATGGTATTAGTACAACGAAAGTTGGCTTTTATCAGTTTCGTGTTGTTCGATTAATATCATCACCGTTACATGCTAAGGGTAATAACGATAACTAATGAAGGAAGTAGTAATGAAGTTATGATCTCATGTGTGTTTAATATTGTTAATTCAAGTGTCAATTAAGTGTTTAATTCTCGTAGTTAATTATAGTTAATAATTAGTTAATCAAATCTAAGTGTTATTGTCTTGACATTGAGAAGTAATCATACATTGGTGAGTAAGTGTTAATTGAACATAATTAGTCTGAGTCTCTGTGGGAACGAACTAGAATTTATTCTATATTACTTGCGAACGCGTATACTTGCGTGAATTATTAGCGCGTGTTTTGTGCCTAACAAATTTTTGGCGCCGCTGTCGAGGACTCGACGTATTTGTTTAGTTTATGTACTTGCCATCAGTGGTCATTAGGACTCATTGATTAAGATGTGTTACTTATTATTTTCGGTTATGTTTCAGGTATTCTAGCGAGTGTTTATGCAAACACGTTCTCGCACTCGCAAGAGAACTTTAGATACGGCTGAGGAGACAGACTCAGTTCTTGATATTCCAGAGAAGATAAATTTTGAAGATTCGGATAAAGAGAGTGAGCAGAAAGAACTAGTAATCATGGGTGATCGTATAGTTCCAGCAGCAGATCCAGCTCTTATGGGCTTTTCTCGGCCTAAAATTGATGACATTCAGTCAAGCATTCTTCATCCGGCTATTCAGCTAATACTTTTGAAATCAAGTCGGGCACTATTCAGATGGTGCAGAATTCTGTTTCTTTCGGAGGTGCTGTGACTGAAGACCCCAACATGCATATCAGGAATTTTATTGAGATCTGTAGTACTTTCAAATATAATGGTGTGACTGATGAGGCTATCAAGCTGAGGTTTTTCCCATTCTCACTAAGGGATAAAGCTAAGGACTGGTTACATTCTGAGCCAGCTGGGTCCATCACTACTTGGAAATATCTTGCGCAAAAGTTTCTGGTGAAGTTCTATCCAATGGCAAAGACTGCAGCTATGAGGAGTGCTCTTACTCAGTTTGCGCAGCAACCAACAGAATCTATGCGCGAAGCTTGGGAGCGCTACAAGGAGATGTTCAGAAAGTGTCCACATCATGGTATGCCTGACTGGATGGTGATCACTGGTTTCTATAATGGTTTGGGGGCCCAATCAAGGCCCATGCTCGATGCAGCAGCTGGAGGCGCCTTGTTGGCCAAAAGCTATACTGAGGCTTATAATATTATTGAAACTATGGCTGCAAATGAGCATCAAAACATAACTCAAAGGATGATGCCTGGGAAGGTAGCAGGTATTCTAGAAGTCGATGCAGCTACAACTATTACAGCAGAGCTCCAAGCACTGTCTTTGAAGGTCGATTCTTTAGCCAACTATGGAGTCAATCAGATAGCTATGGTCTATGAGCTTTGTGCAGGCTCTCATGCTACAGATCAGTGTTCTCTTGTGAATGAATCTGTTCAGTATGTGAACAATTATCAGCGACCGCAGCAGCCTGTGCCAGCTACTTATCATCCTAACAATAGAAATCATTCCAATTTCAGCTAGAGTAATAATCAGAATGTTGTTCAGTAACCATATCAGCACCCTATCAGTAAGCAGTTTAATCCACCTGGATTCCAGCAACCACAGCATTATGCTCAAAGACAATCATATCCTCAACAAGGAGGTGCTGCTCCACCTTCTAGTGCTGATTTCGAGGAGCTCAAGCTATTGTGCAAAAGTCAGGCTGTTTATATCAAGACCTTGGAAAATCAAATCGGTCAATTAGCCAATGTTGTGCTCAATCATCAACCTGGCATACTTCCCAGCGATACTGAAGTGCCAGGCAGGAAGGAAGCTAAGGAGCAAGCAAAGGATGTCACCTTAAGGTCTGGAAAAGTTGTTGATGCTGAAAAAGCGAAAAATGGAGAAGCTGAAGTTGTGGATGAAGAAGAGAAGCAAAAGGAGAAAACGGTGAAACCAAGGAAGACTATTGTTGAACACACTCTGCCTGAGGGTAATACATAAGGAGATCCTTCTGAGGCTCTGGAGAAAATGCCTAGTTATGCAAAATTCATGAAGAGTATTCTTTCAAGAAAGGTGAAACTGGATGACCTTGAGACCGTTGCTCTAACGGAAGAGTGTAGTGTTGTGCTGCAACAAAATTACCTCCAAAGCTTAAAGATCCAGGTAGCTTCACCATTCCTTGCACCATTGGCAAGTTGTCTTTTGACAAGAGCCTTTGCGATTTGGGAGCAATCATCAATCTGATGCCATTGTCTATCTTCAAAAAGTTGAATTTTCCCGATCCAAAGCCCACCTACATGTCTCTACAATTGGTTGATCGTTCTATTACAAACCAATGGGGCATCGTGAAAGACGTGTTAGTAAAGGTGGATAAGCTCTTCTTCCCTCCAGACTTTGTCATTTTGGATTTCGAGGAAGATAAGAAGATTCCCATAATCTTGGGAAGACCTTTCTTGGCTACAGGTCGTACCTTGATAGATGTGCAGAAAGGTGAACTTACTATGAGGGTGCAGGATCAGGTGTGACATTCAATGTATTCAAGGCAATGAAATTCCCTACTGAAGATGAGGAGTGCTTAAAGGTGGATTTGATTGATTCTGCGGTAACTTCAGAACTTGATCATATGCTAATGCCTGATGCCTTAGAGAAAGCGTTAGTGGGGGAATTTGACAGTGATGATGAGGATGGCAATGAGCAACTACAATATCTAAATGCTTCTCCTTGGAGGCGAAGGCTAGACATGCCATTTGAATCTCTTGGTACTACTGATCTCAAAAATGCTGAAGGAAAGCTCAAACCATCTATTGAGGAAGCACCTACTTTGGAGCTTAAACCATTACCTGAACACTTGAGGTATACTTTTTTAGGTGATGCATCTACTTTACCTGTTATTATTGCATCTTACCTTTCAGGTAGTGAGGAGGACGAGCTCTTGAGGATTGTGAGAGAATTTAAATCGGCCATCGGATGGACTATAGCAGATATAAAAGGGATCAGCCCTTTGTACTGTATGTATAAAATTCTGCTAGAGGAAGGTAGTAAGCCGACTGTTGAGCAACAACGGAGACTTAATCCTATCATAAAAGAAGTGGTGAAGAAAGAAATTCTGAAGTGGCTAGATACAGGAATCATATATCCTATTTCTGAAAGTTCTTGGGTGAGCCCCGTGCAATGTGTACCTAAGAAAGGAGGTATAATTGTGGTAGCAAATGAGAAGAACAAGCTCATCCCCACTCGAACAGTCACAGGATGAAGGGTATGCATGGATTACAGAAAGTTGAACAAAGCCACGAGAAAGGATCACTTCCCTCTTCCATTTATTGATCAGATGCTTGACAGGTTGGCTGGTCATGAGTATTATTGTCTTCTGGATGGATATTCGGGGTATAATCAGATTTGCATTGCACCAGAAGATCAAGAAAAGACTACCTTCACTTGTCTATTTGGCACGTTTGCTTTTCGCACAGTTTCGTTTGGCTTATGTGGTGCACCTGCCACTTTTCAGAGATGTGTGATGGTTATATTCTTTGATATGATTGGAAACAATGTCGAAGTGTTCATGGACGACTTCTCCGTCTTTGGACATTCGTATGATGAATGTTTGAATAATCTTCGTTCGGTGCTCAAAAGGTGTGTGGAAACTAATTTGGTGCTCAATTGGGAAAAATCTCACTTTATGGTGTGTGAAGGCATTATTCTTGGGCGTAAAGTCTCTAGAAAAGGTCTTGAGGTGGACAAAGCCAAGGTGGGAGTCATTGAAAATCTTCCACCACCTATTTCTGTGAAAGGAATCCGTAGTTTTCTTGGTCATGCGAGTTTTTTATCGATGTTATCAAGGACTTCTCGAAGATATCTAAGCCGCTGTGCAACTTGCTCGAGAAAGATGTGCTTTTCAAATTTGATGATGAATGCTTGGTGGCATTCGAGACTCTTAAGAAGAGTTTGATAACTGCACCAGTTATTACGGCACCTGATTGGACAGAACCTTTTGAGATGATGTGTGATGCGAGTGATTATGTAGTGGGAGCAGTTCTTGGGCAGCGCAAGAATAATCTTTTTCATGTGGTCTACTATGCTAGTAAAACTCTAAATGGAGCTCAAATGAACTACACCACTACTGAGAAGGAGCTCTTGGCTATAGTCTTTGGTTTCGAAAAATTTCGATCTTATCTGCTTGGGACAAAGGTGACAGTATTCACTGATCATGCTGCCATTCGTTATTTGGTCTCAAAGAAGGATTCGAATCCTAGACTTATTCGTTGGGTGCTCTTGCTACATGAATTTGAGTTAGAGATCAAGGATCGAAAAGGTACTGAGAATCAAGTAGCTGACCATCTCTCTAGAATGGAGAATCCCGATTCGACTTCACATGATAAGACATTGATCAACGAATCTTTTCCGGATGAGCAGTTGTTCGCAGTTCAGGAGAAAGAGCCATGGTTCGCAGATATTGTGAACTATCTTGTCAGCAATATAATGCCTCCTAATATGAATGCATCTCAAAAGAAGAAGTTTCTGCATGAGGTGAACTGGTACATGTGGGATCAACCATATTTGTTTAGACAGGGAGTTGACCAGATCATCAGGAGATGAATCCTATTCTGTGAGACGGAGGGGATATTACGAGACTGCCATTCCACAGTTTATGGTGGACATTATGGTGGTGAAAAGACGACAGCTCGTATTTTGTAAGCAGGTTTTTTCTGGCCTACGTTGTTCAAGGATGCGCATCAGTTTGTTTTAAGGTGTGATTGTTGCCAAAGAGTGGGGAATCTTACTAGAAAGGATGAGATGCCTTTAAATGTGATGCTTGAAGTTGAGGTCTTTGATGTTTGGGGAATCGATTTCATGGGACAATTTGTCTCGTCCTGCAATAATCAGTTGATCTTGCTGGCAGTAGATTATGTCTCAAAATGGGTAGAAGTCAAGGCTCTATTGATGAATGATGCAAAGATAGTGTTGAGTTTTCTCCATAAGCAGAAATTCACAAGGTTTGGAACGCCACGGCTAATCATAAGTGATGAGGGGTCGCATTTCTGCAATCGTAAGTTCACTTCTATGATGCAGCACTAAGGGGAAGAGTCTATCAAATTGTGACTCTAAAACAAAGAAAATGTGAATCATCGTGTTGCTACTACCTATCAACCGCAAACGAATGGTCAAGCTGAAGTGTCTAATAGAGAGATCAAGAGCATTCTGGAGAAAGTTGTTTGTCCGTCAAGGAAGAATTGGTCTTTAAAGCTCGATGAAGTTGTTTGGGCTTATAGAGCAGCATACAAGACTCCACTTGGGATATCCCCGTTTCAACTTATTTATGGTAAGAAATGTCATTTACCTGCGGAGCTTGAGCATAAGGCTTATTGGGCGTTGAAGAAGTTGAACCTTGATCTAGATGCAGTTGGGAAGAAGAGAATGCTTCAGTTAAATGAACTTGATGAATTTCGACTTCAAGCATACGAGAACAACAAAATGTACAAGGAAAAAGTAAAAAGTGGCACGACAGGAAGCTATCTCCTAAGTCATTTGTGCCGGGGCAACAAGTTCTTTTATTCAACTCTCGTCTCCGATTTTTTCCTGGAAAGTTAAAATCAAGGTGGTCTGGACCTTTTGTCGTCAAAACTGTGTTTCCACATAGAGCGGTGGAGATTTTTGAGAATGATCCGGACCAAGCACTCAAGTTTAATGGTCAGCGATTGAAGCATTACTATGGGGATACGGCAAACCGGGAAGTGGTTAGTGTCGTTTTATTGTCAACTTGATCGGAGTACTCTACGTCAAGCTAATGACATAAAAGAAGCGCTTCTTGGGAGGAAACCCAAGACTTTAACCTTTAGGAACCTTTAAAAGTTAGTACCATATCTAAAAAACCCAAAAAATCAAAAAAAAGACAGAAAAAAAAAAAGTTTTTTCCAGAAACCCCTTGGGCGCCCGCTCAGGAATCTTGGGCGGCCGCTCGGAGTCTGGGGCGCCCGCTTGGAAGTCCTGGGCGGCCGCTCAGGACCCTTCTGCCAGAATTTTTTTTGCCTTATAAAAAACCACAAAAAAATCAGAAAAACCTAAAAAACATAAAAACCCACGATTTCTCTCCCACAATTCCACGTTTTCTCTCCCACAAACCCCACTCCTACTCTATTTTTAACCCTAATTCCTACCCTATATATACACACAACTCCTCCATATACACTCCCGTATACTTTCAACTTTAAAACTCTCTCCTACACTCAAAACACAACTCTTAAACATTTTTTCTTAGTTTCAATGGCACCTAAGAGATCCCGAACTATTGATAGCAGCAGTACCGTTCCTACTGCTGATTCTTTGAGGGGAACTGCTACGAGACCTTGTTTGATGGATAGGGCTGCTGAGGAGGAGTATACTAGGTTCTGACTAAGCCAATTTTGAAGGAGAGGGGATTTTTACCATCGGGGATGGATGGTGAGTTGTTACCAATGATTGCGGAAATAAAAAAATAAAGAGTTAGTGCAGAATTGATCACGAGTGGGCTCTTTGGTATTCGAGTTATTAAGTTCTTAGGGGACTTTGTGCCTAGTGACCTAAGGCTTTTATAGTATGGGATCCGCTAACCTAACGTTCGCTAAATGGATGCCATTGCATAAGTCTTTTGTGGACCTCACTCATTGCACGGTCAAATAAGCATTTGTTGTTGTGTTGAATAAAAGCATGATTCCGTAATAAGCTCCAGTGATCTTGAAGTGTTATAAGTCATTTTGTGCCTAGAATTTATTCTTCATATAATCATGTGATTGCCTTGAGGATAATCGAGTTATGATAATTGATCTAGTTTCGAAGCATATCTGTTAAGCATCCGCACACACCACGTTTCTGGTTGTATGTTAGTTTGCATGATTTGATTGATCTTTCTTCGCCTAATTGCATTTGTTGAGATGTCATGAGTTGGTTGGTTTAGTCATTGTGAGGGGGATCGCTGCATTTCATGTAGATTGCATTCATGCATGTTTTTGTTTTGTTTTTGAGTCTGTGACGCTTGAGGACAAGCATCGATTTAAGTTTGGGGGTGTGATAAGTGGCATTTTATACCACTTAGAACGTCTTATAATGGCTTGAATTGATGTCTTGAAATCAAGTATTTTGTGTATTTGATGCATTTTTCTAGTGTTTTTGCATTTCAGGGTATAACTTGGGTATGTAGGAAGAATTCATCAAAAATAAGCCTAGGAAAGTGCTTGGCATTGGTTGTGGAAAGTTGGGGGCAGGACGCAGCAAAATCAGGAGCAGAATTCAGAATTTTCCAGAAGGTGCTTGGGCGCCCGCTCAGGATGCTGGCGGCCGCTTGGGAGCTTAGGCGCCCGCTCAGGAATCTGGGGCGGCCGCTCAGGGACGAGAATTTTAATAATGAATTTTATAATCCTTATTCTGATGGACTTCTGAGATGGCTGGTTCTTGTGGGCTTCTATATTAGTTCTCAGAGACGTTTCACAGAGGGTGGTATCAAGCAAGGAGAGAAGGAAGAAGACCGTTTTAGCACATCACAACGAAGAAGAGGAAGCATACATTTTCTTGTGAGTCTTTTATTCGTTGTATTAGTGGATGCTAGTTTTCTTTACTTTGAACCTTAATACTCTTGTGACGTACTCTGGTTTTAATAAGTATTTTTATTAGTTTATATTGTGTGTTATTATCATGTTTTCATATGAACCCATGGTGACGATGAGCTCTACCATGGGCTAATCGTGATCATGGGATCATAACGGATTTACTATGGATTTCTTTAGTTAGTTGTTTAATACCTTAATGTGTGATGATTGTATGATATCTAGCATAGGTTGTGTTTATTCGTCTTATGTGCGTCGCGAACATATAAGATAATCTGTTAATCTCCTGTGAAGCGACGGTGGATCTCGAGGTTTAGAACTTGCCATGCTAGCATAGGTTCATGTATGTGTATGCATGATTAGTGGGTAACTCTAACCGTTTTACTTGCCCTGTGTAATCATAAAGAATAAGTTGTGCTTAAATTGTTATGTTGTCAAATTCTGTAGACATATAGGGTCTCAACATAATTGATGCCTATTCAACTTCTATCTTAATTGTGGATGTTTGGTAAAATGGTATTAGTACAACGAAAGTTGGTTTTTATCAGTTTCGTGTTGTTTGATTAATATCATCACCGTTACATGCTAAGGGTAATAACGATAACTAATGAAGGAAGTAGTAATGAAGTTATGATCTCATGTGTGTTTAATATTGTTAATTCAAGTATCAATTAAGTGTTTAATTCTCGTAGTTAATTGTAGTTAATTATTAGTTAATCAAATCTAAGTGTTATTGTCTTGACATTGAGAAGTAATCATGCATTGGTGAGTAAGTGTTAATTGAACATAATTAGTCTGAGTCTCTATGGGAATGAACTAGAATTTATTCTATATTACTTGTGAACGCGTATACTTGCGTGAATTATTAGAGCGTGTTTTGTGCCTAATACAAAACACTAGCTTCATGTTAATACAAAATTAAGTGAGTTTTGAAATATTGTGTGCACTATTTTATTTCAGTTAACATAATATTAGTGCATTTCAAATATGCTTTGTTAACCAAGCAACAAACATCTAAAAAGCCTTAAAAATATCCAAAACACATTCACCCCCCTCTGTGTTGTATTCATTACCTAACAAGTGGTATCAGAGTAAAATCTGAAATCAAACATATCAAAGATCTTGGAAGAATGAATACACGGAAGATTAGCAATATAAAGATACCAGCCTTTGATAAGACTAACTACACATTATGAAAAAAGAAGATGATGTTGTTTCTAAAGATGGCCAACCCCTTGTACATCCGGATTCTGAAGAATGGACCATTTATTCTTATGGAAAGGATTGAAGAGTCTACAGAAGGGGACATGGTCATTCCAGCCTACTATGATCCTAAAGATCCTTCAAAATACACAAACATTGAGAAGGAAAAAAGTTTCTCTTGACAGTGGTTTGCAATTAATTCTGATAAAGTCACTTGACAATGTCATGTATAATAACATTGTCAACTGTGACAAAACCAAATAGATCTGGAAGAAAATAGAAATTATGTGTGAAGGTACAGAGGAAGTTGGATCGAATCAAAGGATAATACTGGTGTCTCAATATAAGGGTTTCCTGGCTAAACCTGAAGAAAGTATAACTGATGTCTTTGAAAGATTCAACAAGATGATTAATGACTTGCAGCTTCATAAAAAATACTATGAAGCTGAGGAGGTTAACTAGAATTTTTTGCTCACCCATCATGATCGTGTGGAACAGAAGATTTCAGTTATAAGAGAAGGGAGAGACTTGAGCATAATGACACTGGAGGTTTTATATGGTATTCTAAAAACCTATGAACTGGAAATGATCCAAAGAAAATCTTTAAGAGCTGGTTAAGGGCACATTGTTGATGGTTCAAGTGCACTAGTTTTAATGACAGCCAGTCATCTGATGATAAACTAGAAATCCAGACTCTAGTTGCTTCAAGTAATGAGCAAAAGAATGAGGAACCACAGAAGCAAGTTATTCTTGAACTTGAAGAGGATGAATTTTATACGTTGGATGAACTGGATGAGTTAGGTCAGTCCATGGCTTACTTAGCAAGAAAATTCTCTAATACTAGAGTAAAAAAGCCAATGTTCTTCAAAAATAAGGGACAAACATCCAACAAGGACAACAACTGGAAGGAAAAAGCACAGTACAATTCAGGAAGCAAAAATGGCTACAAAACAGGATCAGTTGACTGGTCAAAGATCAGGTGCTTCAATTATGATGAATTGGGCCATTTTGCTACAGAATACAGGAATCCAAATAAAGTGAAAAAGGACAAGGCCTATCTTGAATTGGAGGCAAAGTTTGAGGCTCTTCTAAGAAAATAACACGGTAAAGCTTATATTGCAGAAGGAATGAGTTGGGATGCTTTAGATAATGATGAGGAGGAAGTAGGAAACTATACACTCATGACCTTGGAGCAATGAGAGTCATCCTCACCAAAAACACAGGTACCAACTCTTACCACTATTGATTTAAATGAAAGTCAATATAAGGAGACTGTAGAAAAGATGAACATAGAAATGTTCCACATTCATACTATCATGCTAACAGCTACTGAGGAAGTCAGTAGGTTATCAAAAGCTAATGAGAATCTTGAGAATGATAAATAAAAGTTTGAGCTACTACTTGTGGAGCTTGAGACAGTCAAGCAAGAAAATGAATATCTAAAGAACAAGCTCAAGTATCCTAGTGAAATGGAAGTTGTGTTAAGAGAAAAGATAGAAAAGAATGAGGTGAAACTAAAGTCATTCAAGAATGCATCTCAGCTAGTTGGTCAGTACCATGAGAAGAACAAGCCATGTGCTAACATAGCTGTTGGCTTGTATTATGATGCATTGAACAACAACAAGAAAGTTGAAGGTGACAAGGGAAAGGCAGCAACAAATGAAGATATCCCAGCAATGCTGAGAAAGGTTGATTCACCACTGTTCAAAGCATGTGAAGTAAATTTTAGTGAAGATGAGTTGATCATAAAGCAAGAAATTACCGATGAGGAAAATAAGAAGAAGTGCACAGAAACAGCTCCAACTTCCAAAGCTGAGAAGTAGCCTATGGTAAACCAAACTCCTAAGAAACCAATCAAGGAAGTTAAGGCTGAGAATGCAGAAAAGAAGAAGAAGAACAAAAATGGGAAGGTTGGAATAAACAAAAGCAATAACTTTGCATTTGTTATAGATACTCCAAGGAAATAATGTCAAAAATGTGTCTCTACAAATCATCAAACTCATATTTTTAAAATGGATGTTAGTGAGCCAAGATTGGGAGCATGCAAGTATAATGAAGCAAAAGCTAATGATCGTTACTTATTATGTGATAAGTCATATTGCATACCTTGCAAGATGAAAGTAATGACAAGTTGTCACTAGCTGAGAGTAGATCTTAAGAAAGTCAATATTGAGTCCCCAGCTAAAAAGGAAAATGCACATCAATCAATGAACTGCATTCTTTCAGAAATATCAAATCCTACTTCTGTCAAATTTGTTAACAAGAAGAAAGTACCCGACACTGCTTGGGTTGGTAAACAAACTTAATCCTCATTGTGTGCAGGGAAAAGTGAAGAAGGTCATATGGATCATAGATAGTGGATGCTCAAGATATATGACAGGTGATATGACCCTGCTATCACAATTTGAGGAGATGGTTGGCCCATTAGTGACTTTTGGAGACAACAACAAAGGTTTCACAATGGGATATGGAAAGATAATTTAGGGAAATGTTGTCATTGAAGATGTAGCACGGGTAGCTGGTCTTGAGGTGAATCTCCTAAGTGTCAGCCAACTTACAGATAGAGTATTCAATGTTTTATTTGACAAAGGAGAATGCCTAATTATCAGCAAAAAGTCTGATGAAATTGCTTTAAAAGGAGCAAGGAAAGGAAGCTTATTTGTTGCAGACCTAGACTCAGCAAATGAGTATGGAATTTGTTGCTTCTACACCAAGGAATCTGAAGAACAAAGCAAGTCGTGGCATAAAAAGCTCTCTCACTTGAATTACAAGGCAATCAATACTCTAGTCAAAAAGGAGTTAGTGAGAGACATGCCAAATCTAAAGTTTTCTCAAAATGAGGTCTTTGAGGCTTGTCAAAAAGGAAAAATGAAGAAATCAAGTCACAAGAGTAAAACGGTGAATTCCATAAGTGCATCTTTGCAACTTATTCACATGGACTTATTTGGACCAGTAAATGTCTTATCAAATTCAAGAAAGAAATATGCTATTATGATGGTGGATGACTACTCAAGGTACACATGGGTAGAGTTTATGCACTCTAAGGATGAAATTCCACACATCATAATTGAACACATCAAGAAGATTGAGAAGCAGGCTGAAGACCAGAATTATGTAAAAAGGTTGAGGAGTGACAATGGCACAGAATTTAGAAATGCAACTTTAACTGAATTCTGCAAAGATAATGTCATTGTTTAAGAATTTTCAGCAACTAGGACACCTCAACCAAATGGTGTTTTTGAAAAGAAAAATGGAACATTAGTGGAGGCTGCTAGAACAATGTTGCAAGATGCCAAACTGCCAACAAGTTTTTGGGAAGAAGCTGTGAACATTGCTTGCTATACTCAAAACAAATATCTCATCAACAAAAATCTTGGCAAATCACCCTACTCAATCTTATCTAAAAAAAGCCTACTGTGAAGCATCTTCATGTATTTGGAAGCAAGTGTTATGTTTTGAAAGACAACTCTGAATATGTGGGAAAATTTAATTCTAAGGTTTTTAAAGCAATTTTTCTGGGATATTCATTGGAGAGAACTGTCTACAAAGTCTATGTGATTGAGCAAAATAAAATTATGGAAATCACATATGTATTTTTTTATGATGACAAGTGTTCAGGCTTGGAATGCCTTGATGAAAATAAAGCTGAGACCCTGAAATTTGAAAATCTTAACATTGATAGTGATTCTGAGGATGAAGCTGAAATCAACACAAAATACAAAATAGATAAAGAGTCAACTAAGAAAGTAAATCATGAGAATGGAAGCTCATCTCAAACACCTAAATTTTATAGAACGAACTCAAGGGGAGAAAGAGGAGATAGTTCTGCAAGTCATGCCAATGGAGAAAAAAAAACAGAAAATTCAAGTCAACAAACTCACACCAGGAAATAGGATAGAAGTACACAAGAAAAGCAATTATTGGTGATACAACCATTACAGTGAGGACTAGAATTACAACTGTAAATGAATTTCTTCGTGCATATTTTCTTTCACAAGTTGTGCCCAAGAAAACTAAGGAAGCTCTACTTGATTCTGATTAAATATCTGCTATGCAAGAGGAGCTAAATCAGTTTAAAAGAAACAAAGTTTGGGAATTGGTTACTTCACCAAAAAACATAAGTGTAATTGGAATAAAGTGGGTGTTCAGGAACAAAATGGATGAAAATGGGATAGTCGCTAGAAATAAAGCAAGGTTGGTTGCAAAAGGCTACTCACATGAGGAAGGAATTGATTATGATGAAACTTTTGCTCCAGTTGCAAGACTTGAAGCAATAAGAATCTTTCTTGTATTTGCTGCACACTCAAACTTTAAGGTGTATCAAATGGATGTGAATAGTGCATTCCTTAATGGTAAGTTGGAAGAAGAAGTTTATGTGCAACAGCGGCCTGGCTTTAAAGATCCAGAATTTCCGAACTTTGTATACAAATTGTTGAAGGCTCTCTATGGACTAAAGCAAGAACCTAGTGCTTGGTATCACACACTGCCAGAATTTTTGATCAAACATAGATTCACTAGAGGAACAATAGATAAGACTCTCTTCTACAAGCAGCATGGTGATGATATGATACTAGTTCAAATCTATGTAGATGATATCATTTTTGGTTCTACTAGTGAAAAGTTATGTCAAAGATTCTCAAAACTCATGCAGAGTGAATATGAAATGAGTATGATGGGAGAGTTAAGTTACTTTCTTGGACTCTGTTAGGAATATATGTATTAGTTTGATGATTAGTTAAACAAAACACTTAAGTAGAAATCTAGTGTTTGTAGCCTCAACGGATAAGACAATCTTGGCTATCCGTTGATGGAGTAGCTTTACTTAGAAATAAGTTTAGTATTGTAGCATATTTCAGTCTCTGTATTTGAGTTATAATTCTTAGAAGTTGTGGAAAATTATAAGTCATGTTGACTACTAGTGGATATGCAAATAGGAGGGCTAATTGTAAATATTTCATGCCTTGTAGTTTTGTATATATGAAGTAGTATCAACTGATAGATTAAAGGCCTTCAACAGATGAGAAACAAAGCTTCAACGGATGTCTCTAAAGTTTCAACGGATAACATCCATCAACGGATGAGTGCATCAACGGATAAAGCTTCAACTATTAAAGCATCAATGGATGTCACTAAAACATCAATGGATAAAGCCATCAATGGATGAAACCTTCAACGGATGCTCAGTTCCATAGCAGTTGATAGTGACAATTCATAAGCTGACAGAGGCACATGGGTTGACAGAGACAATTGGAATGTGGTACCCTCTTGGAGGAATCAAGAAAAAGCAGCATTTCCATTCTGGTGCAATCAAGGAAGTATTCAAAGATTCACAGATTATCTTAGATTGCATTGGATAGAGAAATGAAGAAGAAAAAGGTGAAGAACTATTTTATAATTGTATTTTATCTTTGTCTTCACTTGTAAACTTGGTGATATATAAACCAAGTTGCAGCTAGTAATTAGATGTGAATTTTCTAGAGCTGTTTAGAAAAATATAGAGAGAAAATCATCTAGTTTGTACTAGGAAGCAGCTGTGAACAATTCTTTGTATCACAGATTTTCTGAAATACACATCTCTGGTGGAACAACAAATCCACCAGAAAAGTTTTTAAAGCCTTTGTGTTCTTTACATTTGTGTCTTGAATATACATCTGTCGGCACCTGCTCAAAACAATTCACACACATTTGTTCATCATACACTTAGCTTTTGAAACTGCTCAAAACTTGAAAAAGTTTTGAGATTTACATTCAACCCCCCTCCTGTAAATCTCATTGTTAGTTCCTTGGGAATAATAATTGGTATCAGAGCAAGCTCTTGACATACAAAGAGTTTAAAGATCTATTCTACTAACATCATGAGTAAGAAGGATATTGGAGTGAATATTCCAATCCTGGAAATAGATAATTATCATCACTGGAAAGTGAAGATGCATCTACATCTTCTCTCTCAAGATGAAAGCTACATAAACTGTATTGAAATAGGTCCTCACATCCCTCACAAAGTGGCCACAGCTGCCACTGCAACAGTTGTTGTTGGACAGTCTATTCCCAAGCCAAAAGCAGAATGGACTGATGAAGATATTGAAGAGGTTCACAAGGACAAGAAGGCCATGAACATTCTGTTTAATGGCCTAGACAAAAATATGTTTGATAATGTCATTAACATCCAAACTGCTAAGGAAGTTTGGGATATTGTACAACTTATCTGTGAAGGTACTGAACAAGTTAGAGAAAACAAAATGCAGCTTCTCATTCAACAATATGAATATTTTTATTCTGAAGAAGGAGAATCATTGAATGATACCTTCAATAGATTTCAGAAACTGTTGAATGAATTGAAGCTGTATGGCAGAGTGTACCAAGTCAAGGATTCCAACTTAAAATTTCTGAGGTCTCTACCAAAGGAATGGAAGCTTATGACTGTTCACTAAGGAATTCTCAAGATTATAAGGACTTCACACTTGAAAGATTATATGGAATTTTGAAGACCTATGAATTTGAGATGGAGCAAGATGAGTTGTTGGAGAAGGGAAAGAGAAAAGGTGGATCAGTTACACTTGTAGCTGAAAATGAGAGAACTGAAGCAAGGAATGAAGAAAAGACAATGCCAAGTCTCAAAATTGGCACAAGTAAATTAGAATCAAGCAAGGGAAAGGAGCAAGCAGCTGAGGTTGAAGACAATTCCAGTCAAGATGACTCTAATGATGTTGATGAACATCTGGCTTTTCTGTCCAGAAGGTTTGCAAAGATGAAATTCAAGAAAAACACTAGAGCCACTAAGCCAAACAAGAACATGGTGGACAAGTCTAAGTTCAAGTGTTATAACTGTGGCACAAGTGGGCACTTTGCAAGTGAGTGCAGAAAGCCAACCTCTGAAAAGAAGAAATTTGAGCAAGTGGATTACAAAAAGAAATATTTCGAATTGCTCAAACAAAACAAAAGGGCTTTTCTGACTCAGGAAAATGACTGGGCAGCTGATGGAGCCAATGAAGATGATGATATGGAGTATGTCAACTTAGCCCTGATGGCTAATTCTGATGAAAATGAAACTAGTTCATCAAGCAACCAGGTAATCACTACTAACCTCTCTCAGCTTTCTAAAAATGAATGCAATGAAGCTATAAATGATATGTCCAATAAATTATATCATTTACGTGTTTCCCTTAAATTAGTGGCTAAAGAGAATACGAGAATTAAAGAGAATAATATGTTCTTAAGTGATAGGAATGATGTGTTAGAGGGTAAGGTAATTGAGCTTGAAAAGATTAAAATCAAATGCTTATCTGTTGAGAGTGAACTAGAAGAGTCTATTAAGAAAGTAGAAATTCTTTCTAAACAATTAGAACGTGAGCAAGAGGTAATAAAGGCCTGGAAAACATCTAGGGATGTTAGTGCTCAAATTGTCAAGGTTCAAGAAATTGAATCACTATGTGAGAATGCCTGGAAGAAAAACAAAAAGAAAATGGAATTAATTGATGGACTGTCAACGGATGTGGAATCAACGGATGATGAGAGTCATCCGTTGAAGGAAGAAAAGGAGCATCCGTTGAAGGCTTATCAATTGAAACAGGCAAATGATTCTAAAAGGGATAATTTGAAAAATCTCAGAAAGAAGGTTGGTTCAACTTCCAAGAACTTTGTCAAAGAAGAAGCTATCACATCCAAAGATGCCAGTAAGGTGAATATAGGACACATGACTTTAGATCAGTTGAAAAATAGGCTTAAGTTGGTTGAGGATAAAAAGGAAACTAAAAGAAAATCTAATAGAAATGGGAAGGTAGGGATTAACAAACACAACAACTACACACCTGATAAGTATGCTCCTAGAAAAAGTTATGTTCATTGTAGTAGTGTTAATCATCTATCTGCTAACTGCAAATCTGTTAAGAATGCTCCCATACCTTTTAACTCCTTCCATGCTTAACATGTCTATGTCACCACTGCTTGCTATGCCTGTTATGTCTCAACAGAATCCACATGCACATTTTGCAAACATGCCATATGTTAATAATCCTTATTTTGCTGCATTTAGTATGCCTCAAATGCCATACAACATGCCTATGTGGAATAATATGTTTACACAATCTATGCCTTATCAAATTCAACCAAATGTCCTAAATGATTTTGTGACTAACCCTACACTTCAACCAACTACATCTGAGATCAAGGTTGACTCAAAGTTACCTGAGTCAAAAGGTGCATGAAGTGTGAAGTCTAGGAAAAAGACTAACAAGGCTGGACCCATGAAAACCTGGGTACCAAAATCAACTTGATTTGATTTTGTTGTGTGCAGGGAAAAAGAAGGAATCTATGGTACTTGGACAATGGTTGTTCAAGGCACATGACAGGAGATTTCACCCTGCTCACAGAGTTCAAGGAGAGAGATGGCCCTAGAATAACCTTTGGAGATGACAGCAAAGGGTTCACTATGGGATATGGCTTGATTTCAAAGGAAAATGTCATCATTGATGAAGTTGCATTAGTTGATGGTCTCAAACACAATCTATTGAGCATCAGTCAACTATGTGACAGAGGGAATATTGTTTCCTTCAATTCTGAAGCCTGTGTTGTTACCAGTAAGAAGGACAACAAAGTGGTTCTAACTGGAGTTAGAAAAGGGAATGTGTACTTGGCTGACTTCAACTCTACAGATGCAGAATCAATCACTTATCTTTTCAGCAAAGCAAGTAAAGATGAAATTTGGCTATGGCACAAGAAGCTGTCCCATTTGAATTTCAAGACAATGAATGATCTAGTCAAAAAGGACTTAGTTAGAGGAATGCCTCTAGTGGAATTCTCAAGGGATGGACTGTGTGATGCTTGTCAGAAAGGAAAGCAAAAGAAAGCATCATTCAGTAAGAAGCTTGAATCGGCAATTGATGAACCATTACAACTGCTACACATGGATCTTTTTGGACCAGTCAATGTATTGTCAATTTCAAGGAAAAATATTGCCTAGTGATTGTAGATGATTTCTCAAAGTTTTCATGGACCTATTTTCTTGGATCAAAGGATGAAGCTAGTGAAATCATTATCAATCATATCAAGCAAGTTAACAACCATCCAGATTTCAAAGTAAGGAACATCAAGAGTGACAATGGAACTGAGTTCAGGAATTCTACCATGAGGTTGTTCTGTGAAGAAAATGGGATCATGCATGAGTTCTCAGCTCCAAGGACTCCACAACAAAATGGTGTGGTGGAAAGGAAGAACATATCACTAATTGAAGCTGCAAGAACAATGCTTGAAGAGTCAAAACTCCCAACATATTTTTGGGCTGAGGCTATTAACTGTGCATGTTACACTCAGAATATTTCTCTAATTAATCAGGAAAAAGGCATGACTCCCTATCAATTGTTCAAGAGAAGAAAACCAACCTTAAACTTCCTTCATGTCTTTGGTTGCAAATGCTACATTCTAAGGAACCAACCTGATCACAAAGGCAAGTTTGATGTAAAGGCTGATGAAGGGATATTTGTTGGTTATTCTGCTGAAAAATCATATAGGGTCTACAATCTAAGAACCAACATTATTATGGAATCTGTGCATATTGTGTTTGATGATAAAAAGATTGATGGACTAACAGATGAGGGACATCATGAAGGACTCAAATTTGACAACATTGAGATATATTGTGATGATAGTGAAGATAAGAATGATGGAGAAGACACTTCAAAAAGGGTTCAAAATTTGCCTTTGGATAATGCACAAAATGCTGCATCAGTTAAAAGTCATAACTCAGCATCCGTTGACAGAAGTAATGCAGCATCCGTTGAAAGAAAAAGTGCATCATCCGTTGAAGTACATAATGGAGCATCCGTTGATCATAGTTCATCAACGGATAATCAATTTACATCATCAGTTGATAGAACTCCCAGTTCCTTGCAAAAGGACCAATAACTCAGGGGGAGTTTCAACCGATTAACACTCTATCACACATCATGACAACACTGAGGCCACCTCATCTAGAGGTAATCTACCACCTCAAAGAAAATGGACCAAGAATCATCCCTTTGAACTAATCATTGGTGATGTAACATCTAAGGTGCAAACTAGAAGGGCTACTCAAGATGAATGTCTATACAGTAGTTTTCTATCATATGAGGAACCTAAGAGAGTGGAAGAAGCTCTATTGGATTCATATTGGATTTTAGCAATGCAAGAGGAGCTAAACCAATTTGAGAGGAACAAAGTATGGAAGCTGGTACCCAAGCCAAAGAACAAGAGTTCTATTGACACAAAATGGGTATTCAGAAACAAGATGGATGAAAATGGCATTGTCATAAGGAATAAAGCTAGATTGGTTGCCAAGGGCTACTCTCAACAAGAGGGAATAGATTTTGATGAGACATTTGCTCCTGTTGCAAGACTTGAAGCCATCAGAATTTTTCTAGCCTATGTAGCCTATGCCAATTTCAAAGTCTATCAAATGGATGTCAAGAGTGCATTTCTGAATGGAGAATTGGAAGAAGAAGTCTATGTGAGCCAACCTCTAGGGTTTAAAGATCCAAATTTTCCAGACCATGTGTATTATCTGTTGAAAGCACTCTATGGACTAAAGCAAGCACCTAGAGCCTGGTATGAGACTTTGTCAAAATTTCTCCTAGATAATTACTTCACAAGAGGTACTGTTGACAAAACTCTTTTCTTTAGATATATTAATGGCTCTACAATACTTGTTCAAATTTATGTAGATGATATTATATTTGGTTCTACAAATGATAAACTTTGTTAAAAGTTTTCTAAGTTAATGCAAAGTAAATATGAAATGAGCATGATGGGAGAGCTAACTTATTTTCTTGGTTTACAAGTTAAACAAGTTAGTTGTGGAATTTTCATTAGTCAAACTAAATATATTTATGATCTTTTAAAGAAGTTTGACTTAATGGAATGTTCATCTGCAAAAACTCCCATCGCCACTGCCACTAAGCTTGAATTAAACAAGGCTGAAAAGTCTATGGACATTACAAGCTATAGAGGCATGGTTGGTTCACTTCTATATTTAACTGCTAGTAGACCTGATATAATGTTTGCTACATGTCTTTGTGCTAGATTTCAAGCCGATCCTAGAGAATCTCACTTAGTTGCTATTAAAAGAATTTTCAGATATCTCAAAGGGACTCCAAATCTAGGAATTTGGTACCCTAGAGAGTCTGGGTTTGATCTAATTGGCTACTCAGATGCAGATTATGCAGGCTGCAAAATAGACAGGAAAAGTACAACTGGCACCTGTCAATTTCTAGGGAGTAAGCTTGTTTCATGGTTCAGTAAGAAGTAAAATTCTTTTTCTACATCAACAGCTGAGGCTGAGTACATTGCTGCTGGTAGTTGTTGTGCACAAATATTATGGATGAGGAATCAACTATTTGACTATGGGCTAAATGTTGACAAAATTCCAATATTATGTGACAACACAAGTGTCATTGCCATTACTGAAAATCCAGTGCAACATTCAAGAACCAAGCACATTGACATCAAGTACCACTTCATAAGGGAACATGTGATGAATGGTACAGTGGAACTTCATTTTGTTCCAAGTGAAAAACAAATTACAGACATATTTACCAAGCCACTTGATGAATCAACATTCATAAGATTGGTAAGTGAGCTAGGTATGCTTAATTATTCCTAAATTCATGTCCTAATTGTAATTTGTAATGTAGCTTGAAATGAATTTGTTGCAAGAACAAAGTTGGCTTTAAGTAAAGTTTATTCTATCAATGGATATTCCCTATCCGTTGAAAGTCAAAATTGTTCTATCAACGGATGTCCATTATCCGTTGAAAGACAAATACATTTCTGGTAATTTTATCCTTCAACGGATAAAACTGTGTTAATCTTCAATGGATAACTGTTTACCTCATCTGTTGAATTGTCACATCAGTCGTTTTGAGTGAGTCATAGTCGTTGATTCTATTTTCTTAACCGTTGATACATATATATACAGTTGTATGTATTTATATTAAAGGCAGTTTTTAGAATACATACAGTTTTTCTTTTATTCTCAAATGGCTGTAATTCACTTAAAAATATTGTTTAATCATTCTTTTTATGTTTTAATTTGAGAAAGTATAAAATCCCCTTTGAATTCTTATTTTTACTTTACGCTTTCTTGAATTTTCAAAAGCTTTTACTCTCTTTCTCTCCCAAAACTCTCAACTTTTCTCTGCAACTTCTACCCACAACAATGGAACTAATAGTAAAGATAATGTCCCAATCTGGGTTTGTCTATGAGAAAAACAATTTTGTAGCTTTGGTGGAAAAGAATGAAGCCCACTCAGATTATCACAAGATGATGAACTTTATCAAAAACTGCAAACTGAGCTATGCAATGCTGGAAGCCCCAATGATTTACTGTGAGGTAGTTGAGGAAATTTGGACAACTGCTGAGCTCAACCCCACTGATATGACCATCTCTTTCTCTCTCAAAGGTAAGGATTACTGTATTAACTGTGATGATATACAGTCCTGTTTTAAATTACCTAAAAACAATGCCTTGACACCACACACTGATAATGATGTATCTAGCATGTTAGATTCCATAGGCTATTCCCTTGATTCTACTAGTTTAGGTAGTATTAAGAGAAAAGGCCTTAGGAAAGAATGGAGTTTTCTCAGTGATGCCTTCATCAAGGTTTTCTATGGGAAAATTAGTAATTTTGATGCAATAACTTCATCTCTTGTTAATATGCTCTATATGCTGGTTTCTGATAGGTACTACAATTTTAGCAACTATGTTATGCTAGAATTGGGTACTAGGTTAGGTAACAAGGCTAATAGACCTCATAACATCTACTATGCTAGATTCTTTATGTTATTGGCTAACCATGTTGCTGAAGGTTTGGTCATAAATAATCAGAGTAATAAACTCAAATGCTGGGCACCAGAGAAGAGGGTCCTTGCAGACCTTTTAAGGATTAACCTCAACAGTAAGGTGCCATTGGTATACTTACCAATCATGGATGAACCTCATGTAAGTGAGGTAAATACTTCTTCAACTCCTACTACTTTCAACCCCATCATTTCTTTTCCTTCAAGTATGGTCATGGAATCCGTGTTAATGCCCCAACAGGTTCCTACCAAGGCCACCAAACCTAAAGTTTCAAAATCCAAGTCAAAGAAAGCCACCTATGTTATCTCCTAAAAGACAACAGTTATAACATCTACCATAAACCTTGAGGGGAGTGAACAGGGTGTTAGTGGTGAGGGGAGGGGTGAACATCAAGAAAATCCCCAGAATAAGGTAGGAGAGGTGAGTGGTACCCAAGCTAGCAAAGCCACAGTTTCTCAAAAGACTGTGGTGGTTGAAAAGGATTCAAACTCATCCCTAGTTGCATCCTCCCAAAAGGGTGCAGCTATTGAAAATAGTCCCCAACCAGGGACACAAAACAAAAGAGGGAAGGACACTGAAGCCACACACTCACCTGTAAAAGCCTTTACAAGAAGAAAGAAGGTCAAAACCCTAGTTTCCACACAGGGTGCACACACTGCACAGATACAACCACCTGTATCTATGCCTTCTCAAATTCAGCTTGATGTGACTCCAACAAATGTGGAGTCACAGCCCCATTCTCTCAAAATTGACACACACCAACCACCAAATTCTCCATCACCATCTCTGGATGTGGACATGATTTTCACATCAATTCCTGATTCTCCCTCTTTACAACTCAGGGAGGAGCCCCACTCAAATACTAGTGATCATCATCTTTTAGATGATTTGTTGGATCATCAGCCAATTCTTTCAGACTTAGTTGAAGAATCTGTGTCACATAAATTAAAATCAATCCACACAGATTCAACAATTATGTCACTTTTAATTTCTACTTCTTTTCCTTCTTCAACGGATATCCCTCATCCGTTGATAAGTGGTTGTTCTTCAATGGATAAGCTTAACAACAATTATCCGTTGATATCATCAATTTCCACCTCAACGGATATTCCTTATCCGTTGATAGTCTCTACACAAACAACTAAATTAACTCCAAGTGTAGAAGACATGGTTACTGTACAATCACTTCTAGGGTTGAGGGAAGGAAGTGAAAACTTGAGTGAGAGGCTGGGTTGCTCCCAGGAAAAAGGAGAGCTTGAGAATCTAAATATGCATGCTATTTCTTCCAGCATGGAAAAAGAAATTGAGAGGAGTACCACCTTAGTAGGTGAAGGTGAGGGTGTGAGGAGTGTGAGCCAGGGGGAGCTCCTGATGCAAGAAAAGAGAGAAATTGAGAGAAAAGCAGGTACAGGAGGTATAATAGTGGATCCAACCATTGCTAGTGAGTCAATGATTGTGGATGATGCTGAAAAGGAAAGACAATTTCAGCAACATTACAAAACTGTAATTGATAACATTTCCCTGGATGCTGACACTTTTACTCATCCTGTGTCAGCCTATCAACTGTTGGCTACTCAGGGCAATGAGGAGGCAGAAAAGACTTTAAACCTAGTACATACTTTAGAATCTCTACAAAGGGATAAAGCTATTGTCAATGTGATGCCTTTTACAGCTGGTGAGCCATCTGAGGAATTTAGAGTAAATTCTAATGATGATGACTCTGGTTCTTTTTTATGGAAGCATGAACTTAGGGGGAGATGAAGGCCCAAGTTCTATTCCAGAGTTACCTGAATGGGCATTAACAAAGGAGTCTACACCAGGGCATTTCAATGTATCCTTAGTCAAACAAGTTATGGTTATCCAAAAGGCAATTCAGGAAACTTCAAATGCTAGTACCAAGGCTATTCTTCAATCCCACTTAGATTCTCTACAAAATCTAAGTGTGGATGAACTCAAGAAGGATATAGCTGACTTGAAGTCCTACAATACTGAGAAGCTGGATTCAATCATGCCCTTTAGTACCATGCAGGAACTATTACTGAGACTGAAAAGAGAGTCAGATGCTGAAAAGAAGATGGCCAAATTGGAGGAAAGAGTTCAAGCTATTGAAAATTCTATGGTCACCATTCTTCACAATCAACAGTCTCAGACTAGTCTTCTAGTGCAACTGGCTAAAGCACAGGGCTTGACCCCTCTCCTTGATGATAACAAAAAGGGGGAGAATAAAGGGGAAGGGGAAGGGGAGCCATCTACACACATTCAAATATCCAAAGTGCTAGTTCCTGCCATCACTACTTCTCCAACACTTCAAATCAAAGTAAATCTTGATGGAATTGATCTAATCCAGCTAGCACCAACTGAGATGAAGGTGAAAGAGCAAAAGAGAAGAATTGATGAAAGGATGCAACAAGTGTTTGGCTCTACAACTACAAAATCCTTATCTGTGAAACATAGCACAAAAGTTGAGCCAATCGTTATGGAGCACAAGCCAGTAAAGAGGAATAACGTTGGAGAAACTTCTTTAAGGAACCTGAAGTCCATGGTACTCAAGCCAACCACTAGATTCAACAAGGACTCTACAAAGAACCCTCTAAGCTTTGCTCAACTAAAAGAAGTGGATTTTCCTCTTCCAAAGCCTGATGAAGACAAAGTTTTTGGTGGTAACATCATAAAGCACAAAGAGACCAAGGATGTAGTGGAAAGAATGAATATGGCTATTATCTATAGAGAGGGAAAGAGCATCTGTGTGATGCAAGGACATCCCAAATTCTCAATAGCCAAGAGGGAAGAAACCATGAGGTTAAAGGAAGAAGCTAAAAAGCTGAAGGCTGATAAAAGAGCACAAGCAAAGCTTGAAAAATAGCTAAAGTCAAGTCAAATTAAAGAAAAGAAGAAGATTGAAGACAAGAGTGAAGGAAACAAGACTGAAAGAATAAATGTGGACATGGGGAATATGGTTGGTGAGAGTGTGGAGGAAAGAAGTGAGGAAAGAAAGGAATGGCAGAAAGGGAACAGAAAGAAGGCCAAGGCAAAAAGGAAGAGTGGAGATGACACTGAGGAAAACCAATCAAAATCTAAACCACTACCTTCTATTCCTGAACCTGTTGTGGTTGATCGCAGTATAAATATACATGGTAAAACAATCATCCCTAAAGAGGAACCTATTGATTGGGACACCATAAAATTTCCTACCTTCGTAACTACTTCTCCACCATCAAAGAAATTGAAAAGAAAATCCAAATCAACACCTCCCCTAACCTCAAGTAAATTCACTCAGAAACATAAACCTAATCCTAAGCCACAAGCCTCAAAGGATGATTGTGTTCATATTTGTGACATAAAAGAATATACAGATACTGAACTCTTCCTGGATGAGCTGGAGGAAGTAAGGGGAATAAATGCCTATAGACAGCTACCAGAAAGGCTAGTGTTCAAGTATAAAGGAAGTGTGGAAAGGACTTAGCCTCTTCAAAAAATTCTAAGTGAGGGCTATTCTACCTTGATTAGAGTCTACTCAGCTATCAAAAGGGATACTGGCTTTACCAGGACTGCCAAAACTGAGATTCTCAACAAGATTGCTAGTATAAGAAATAATTGGTGGGAGTCAAATTCCTTGCCTAGAACATTACTCATCCCTGAGCATGGAATTACAATTCATAAATCACCTCATTGGTTGATGGAGTTCAGAGACAATAAAGGAGTCAGAAGATTTTTCAAACTTGAAGACCAGCTTAAAATTGCCAGTAATGAAACTCTCGAGGACATGCAATCTAAGTTGGATATCAGTGAAGAAGATGAAGCTGAATTCTACAGACAACTCCAACTCCAAGTAGAGGAAAATGACAGGAGGCTAGGAAAGAAAACAAGGGAACAAAGGAAAAGAAAATGATTTGCTCAGACTAAAGGAGCACCCTTGGAAACACTGTAAATCTTCAACTCTATCTCAGTACATACACTTTTACTGACTTTTGAATTTCTACTTGGTTTCAACTCATATATTTGTTAAGTGTTTTGTTATCATCAAGTTAACCCTGAATTTATGCCTACAATTCTAGTAGACATAAATAGGGGGAGATTGTTAGGAATATATGTATTAGTTTGATGATAAGTTAAACAAAACACTTAAGTAGAAATCTAGTGTTTGTAGCCTCAACGGATAAGACCACCTTGGCTATCCGTTGATGGAGGAGCTTTACTTAGAAATAAGTTTAGTATTGTAGCACATTTCAGTCTCTGTATTTGAGTTATAATTCTTAGAAGTTGTGGGAAATTATAAGTCATGTTGACTACTAGTGGATATGCAAATAGCAGGGCTAATTGTAAATATTTCATGCCTTGTAATTTTGTATAAATGAAGTAGTATCAACTGATAGATTAAAGGCCTTCAACGGATGAGAAACAAAGCTTCAACGGATGTCTCTAAAGCTTCAACGGATAACATCCATCAACGGATGAGTGCATCAACGGATAAAGCTTCAACTGTTAAAGCATCAATGGATATCACTAAAGCATCAACGGATAAAGCCATCACCGATGAAAGCTTCTACGGATGCTCAGTTCCACAACAGTTGATAGTGACAATTCATAAGCTGACAGAGGCACATGGGTTGACAGAGACAATTGGAATGTGGTAGCCTCTTGGAGGAATCAAGAAAAAGCAGCATTTCCATTATGGTGCAATCAAGGAAATATTCAAAGATTCACAGATTATCTTAGATTACATTGGATAGAGAAATGAAGAATAAACATGTGAAGAACTATTTTATAATTGTATTTTATCTTTGTCTTCACTTGTAAACTTGGTGATATATAAACCAAGTTGCAGCTAGTAATTAGATGTGAATTTTCCAGAGCTGTTTAGAAAAACATAGAGAAAAAATCATCTAGTTTGTACTAGGAAGCAGCTGTGAACAATTCTTTGTATCATAGAATTTCGGAAATACACATCTCTGGTGGAACAACAAATGCACCAGAAAAGTTTTTAAAGCCTTTGTGTTCTTTACATTTGTGTCTTCAATATACATCTGTCTGCACCTGCTCAGAATAATTCGCACACATCTGTTCATCATACACTTAGCTTTTGAAACTGCTCAAAACTTGAAAAAGTTTTGAGATTTACATTCAACCCCCCTTCTGTAAATCTCATTGTTAGTTCCTTAGGAATAACAGACTCTACATCAGCTAAAGGAGTGATGGAATCTTCATCAGCCAAACTAAGTATGTCAAGGATTTATTGAAGAAGTTTGGTATGGTTGATTGTTCACCTGCATCTACACCTATGTCTACAGCTACTAAGTTGGATGAATATAAGAAAGGAAAAATTATAGACATTTCAGGTTATAGAGGAATGATTGGATCTTTGCTGTATTTAACTGCTAGTAGACCAGACATTATATTTGTAACATGTCTGTGTGCAAGATTTCCAAGCCAATTCAAAGGAATCACATTTGATGGCTGTAAAGGGAATTTTCAGGTTCATTCGGCCAGAAACCTTCGATCAGGATCCCGGCTTTTTCTTAGGTCAGGATTTCAAGTTTTTACGAAATCTTGACCGAATTAAGGGCCATTATTTCCTGATCGTGGGTTTTTCGACCACGAATTGTCGATCAGGATCCTGACCTATTTTTTTGGTCAGGATTTAATTTGAAACTGGGCTTCAACCTTAATCAGGCTTTTTCCTGGGCTTTGTACTGGGCCTATAAACTTGGGCCTTTTCTCCTGGATTTCCTAAATGGGCCTCATTACTTTGGGCCTACAAATCACGGGCTTTTTAATCCAGAATTATCCATAATGTTCCGGAATCTTCTGGGGTATTTACTTTATACATATAATATATGTAATTTTGTATTTATCTTATTTTTTAAGAGCCTTCTAGAAGTCTCTAGAGCTGGGCCTAACCCTTTGTGCTGGGCTTTTAACCTGTTATAAACGGTTAAAATTCCTTTTTTACCGGCACATTAACCGATTAGGAGGGCTATATAAGAGAGGAAAGTGAAGTCAGATTTCACAACTCACTTTATCATTTCTCACCTCAAAAACTCTCCTCCTCTCTCTCAACCTCCAAGAGTTTTCCAGTAGAGTAAGTCATTTTCGGCCTCCTTCCTCCTCCTACATTCAGCGTCAAGCTTCGACTTAGCCTTCATAAATGGCAGACAAGAGCTCAGAGAGGTCAACCAAGATTGCTTCAGGATCTAAGAGAGGTAACGAAATCAAAATTTGTTCATCTTATATGTCGTTACTAGATATGATTAATACTAGCGGGGACGAATATCCATCTGAAGCTCATTTAGACTCCTTAGATTATTTTAATAAATAGTATAATGTAGATGCTATCAACAAACTTAATGTAACCTTTAACGTTCGTGCTTCCCTTAGAATAGTTCCTGCCGAAGGTGGTGACCGTACATGTCACTGGAAGCCCGGAACTTTATTTGTTTATACTGATGCCCTTACCGTGGGGCTAAGGTTTCCTTTTCATGAGTTCATTCCTAGATTATTAGCTGATTTGAAAATCAATCCTTGACAACTTCCCCCAAATGTCTGGAGAAATATCTTTTGTTTCATGGTTTTATGCCTTAGGAGTGGTTTTCCTCTTTCCGTAGCTGTGTTTAATAAAATTTTCCAATGCTATAATAATGCCCAACCCGGTTGGGTTTATATTTGATAATGACCCAAGTCTCCACAAATCTTCAACAGTGCTTCAATCCCTGATAACAACCAGCACTGGAGGGATAGTTTTGTTGGGCTCAGATGGGAGAATGGTGACTGGGGCACACTCTTTAAATCCTCCTTCGGGAAGGTCACTGATTGCAGCTCTAAAACCATCCACATATCTCCCGAGGAAACTATCATATATAATGAGCTTATAAAGGATAATGGCCAGACTCCTAGCTGGACATTGTTAGAGGAATTTTCTTTGATTTAAGTGGGACTTTCCTCAGTCTCTATGCAGGGTACTTCTTTTCTTCCCTTCCCATGTTCTCTTCTTTTTCATGCGCTATTGACACCACTTATCTTTGTTTTCCCTTGTTTTTGTAGCGGCTTAGGAAATTAACAATGAGAACTTTCATGTTGTTGAGGAAACAACAAGAATGAAAAAGGCCCGGCTTGCGGGGTTGGACCCCCGTGGTAAGGCAATGGAGCCTAGTTTTCTAAAGAATCATAAAGAGCCCATGGTGGAGGCTTCTTCTGGGGGAACTGAAAACCCAGATACTCATGCTTCTATAGCTACTAGTGCTTTCCAGCCTCTCTGAGGATTCCGTCGATCGGATACTGTGGTTGTTCCACGAAGTACGCATGGGATTGGTCCTATCACTCTATGACCCCTAAGGACTTCACTGATATTGTGGCTGGTCCAGAATTGGAGAGTATAAAGCTTTTGGGTGCCCAATCTCTATCCTCGGTAAGGGTCTTCCCCTTTTAACTCCTCTCTTTTTATATATATACTTGTAATATTCTTTTGCCTTACACCCTTTCTTTATCATTTTGTTTCAACCCAATGCTTATTTCCAAGCGGCTGTGAGGAAAGCCGAGTCGTGAAAGAAAGCCTCGGATAACGCGGATAACGCCCTCAGGAGGCAACAGAGGAAGTATGCTGCGCTGGAGAAGAAGATGAAGCGCAAGGAAGTGGAGCTAGGGGAGGCTAATATTGAGCTAGTTACTCTGAAGGCTGAGAAGGACATAATTATTTATGCTTACCCGGACACGGATGAGTTTTCTCAGTCCATGAGTGTGACGCCCTCAATCTCGGGGTTAGGAAATGAGGACTCACACACCTCTAATCTACTAATTAAATATGCATAAACCCCGATTAACTACTAACAGGATCAACAGGATAAAGTATGAGACAAGATTACAACTACCAATCAACGAATATAACTTACAAACCCAAAATATTATTAAATAATCAGTATCGATTCCGGCTGGGAACCGACAGATAACCCATTGTATCTTTAAACACCTCTTACTAGGCACGAGCTCACTCACAACCTGTACTACCTGCTCTGGCAACTGGAAGCCCTCAACACGGTAGGGACCACCAGGTACGCTCTTACGAGCAGTGCGCCTAAGCCTGGCCATCTTCTTGCTTAACTGCCATGGTTAGATTAAGACAAAACAATGAGTATAAAACTCAGCAAGTAACTAAATAGCAGTTCTACAATAACAATTCTCAATATGCTTTGAACAAACTAGGGCATTCTATTTTAGCTAATCTAGGTGGCAGATTTCCGTATATTCATTTTTGTTTTCTTTGAGATAAGGAAAGGTATCCGAAGAATAGTTGGGCTTTCAAGAAATAAGGCTCGAAACAGGATGAAAGCCGACATTCAACACAAATCATTATAGGATCAAAATAGATCTTTCGGTAGAGGAAATCAACAGTATTTCAAGATATAGAATCATTCATATGATCAACAATTTCAGGAATCAGGGTTCTGAGCTTTAAGCTCCACAATAACATAATCAACTCTTTTCAAAACAGTATAAACCATTTTCATTTCCAAAAATCAATTTACTGAACAAAAGTTCCAGTTCCCTTTTAAATAATCATTTAGAACCCTTGATTGGATCACTTATCTTTCCATTTCATTATATACGGGTGATCAGCCCGTATCGACCTCCATTCTGGTCTTTAAGGTACCATTCGGCATAATTTCAGCCTTAAATTGGACTAGTCCCACTAGCCTCTTACCATGACTTGACTAGTCCCACTAGCCTCTTACGTCTCAATCCAATCCATCAGGAATTCATTCGGAAAACCTTGAGTTGGAAAAACAAATAGGTTTTCTAAAATTCATTTTATCATTACCAAGCCTTTGAAATCATTCGGACTTTTTCAAGTCGAAACTCATTCTTAATTCAGATTTTAAAGAAACAAAGTTCAGGGAGTGAATCAAAGATACGCAAGGAACAATTCTCAAGAATTCTGTATCAAGGATAACAAGGTACTAAATTTGAAGGATCAGTAATAACTCAGGGATCATTAGGGTGATCAAGAGAAACGGGGTATCATTAACAGAGTTATCCAAGATAATTTAAAGGTTCAATATGATCATGGCATTATAGGAAACTTAAACAGAAAGGCAGATTATCAACGGGTGAAATCAATAGGATTATCAATAACAGGTTATCAAGAACAAAGGGTATTTCAAATCAATATCAGGGTTTCATAAAGCAAGGGTTTCATACTTTAACAGTTCAATACTCTACATGGTATCAACAACATTTCCTTTACAATTATTTATACAAGTAATCAGAGTTACTTGCCTGAAATTGCTTTCCTGAGGGTTAAACTACTGCCACCTAGTATACTTTCCCTTTCCTAGCCCGAATGCCCTCACGCTCCGAATCTACAATAAAACCAGAAATCTTAATTAGATTCCCAACTCTCGTTCCCGGAACGATCACTCTATACGATAACTCGATTATATTCTTGACTCGAACTATACGAGTATAGCTTATACAAATAAGCACACAGCACATAGCACATAGCACAATTCTTTCTCATAGTTTTCATATCCTTATATACCTAGCAATCAAAGCATACTCGCTTGACCTAGGCTATTTCTCAAATCAAACTAACACGACTCTTTTACGAGTACTAGACACATTCACAACCAAACATTTACGTGCATACTATCACTTATATCAATCGACTTAATTCCTTTTTCTTTTATTCCTTAATTCGAATCAAAACAACAATCCAATCAAGCAAAATCAAAGATTTTCACATATAACACTCAATCATTCTTTCAATTACCAAAAATCAAGTTTTGACCTTTATTTCTTATGGCCTATTCGGCCTTAACACTTATCACAATCAAGAATCAAACATGCAAAAATAGATTTGACATGCAAGGTTATATACCACATTTCTTTCTTGTTTTAATCCCCTATTAAATCATTCCATTCATTAAGTCACCAAACCATGCATTACTTAGTGATTTCAACTTAATCAATCCAGCAAATCAACATGCATACACTTAATCACCAAGTTATCCCCTTTTTATCTTGTTTTCATTCGGCAAGAACATAATTTTCAACTCAAAGACTAATTACTAGCATGCACTCATTGATCTCCTTTAAAACTATCATGCAATTGCTTTTAAATCATACAAACTTAGTGTTTACCAAGATTATCTCACCAAATTCAATTTCCTTTCTTATTAACTCAAAAATTCGAACCCAAACTTAGCATACAACAATAATTCATTCCTTATTAGTCTAATCACCATCCATCATTACTTTAATCAAGTCTACTCACAACAAACCACTTTAAAGATTCAACCCATTCGGGTTTATCAAGAAAACACACATATAAAGATCAATCTTGACATGCAAAGTCCTATATCACATTTTTAACTTGTTTTAAGCCTTCACTTAGTCATTTAACTCATTTTCATCAAGATTTTCGAAGCACAAAGCCAAACATCACCTAATGACTCAAACCTCAATTAAATTATTCAATCAACATGCATGCATTCACTTAATCACAAATCAATCTCTTCTAAACCCATTTTCTATTCGGCAAAAATTCAAAAACTCACAATCCAAGAACTAAACATTGACATGCATCACTAACTCCTCTTTTAAATCAACATGCAACTCTATTTCCTACTAATTAAGCTTAGTTCATACCAAGATCAAGTCACAAAATCCAATTTCCCTTTTTATTAGCATAAAGCCGAAGCAAAACTCACATGCAAATCATAAAATTTGATTTTCTAAGCAACAATCACTTGCACACATTCATTTTACAACCAAGGAAATCATTTTAACCAATCACATACTCAATTTTCAACAAAAGAAGCAAAACCCTTTTTTTTCAAGTTTTTAAGAAATCATAACATGCAACATTAAATCCAACAATCACATCATGGAAAACCCACCGGCTCTCCTTTGGATCATGGCCGGTGGTGGTCGAACTTGAGAGAGTCCATGACAGATCTCCTCTCGAGTTTATGACCTCCACTACCTCTTAAAATCACTCTTATAGTTATGCTTCAAGAAATTGTTTTTCTTAAGCACAACCATAGTGATCACTTCAACAAAACCTTGCAAATACTTACATGCCAAATAGGAATCAAGAAGTATACCGAAAATAAAAGCTAACGGGTAGCAATATCTTTGAGTTTGAGTAAGATTTGGGGGTTGCATGCAAGTGAGAGAGATGAGAGATGAGAGGGCCGAGAGGGAGTGAAAGAGACGAGAGAGTGTTCGGGAGAGAGACGAGAGAAAGAAAGAAGGAAGAGAGAAAAGAGAGAATGAGTGCACAAAAGAAAGAAAAGAAAAGAAAGTGGGTATATATAGCACTTAGAAACAAGGGCAATCTAGTAATTTACCAAACT